>NC_042616.1:123522643-123822643 GCF_901001135.1 Rhinatrema bivittatum | reverse complement strand
CTGAATTTTCATTTTTGAGTTCCTTCAGAACCCTGGGGTGCATACCATCTGGTCCAGGTGATTTGCTACTTTTTAGTTTGTCAGTCTGGCCTACTATATCTTCCAGGTTCACAGTGATTTGCTTCAGTTCATCTGAATCATCACACTTGAACACAATTTCTGAAACTGGTATCTCTCCAACATCCTCATTAGTAAACACAGAAACAAAGAATTCATTTAGTCTTTTTGCAATGGCCTTATCTTCCCTAAGAGCCCTTTAACCCCTCGGTCATCTAACAGTCCAACTGACTCCCTCACAGGTTTCTTGCTTCGGCTATATTTTAAAAATTGTTATGGCCCTGGGTCATGCCCCGGGTCCCTCACTCACCTCGAGGTTGGCCTGGGCCGCTGCGCTGCCGATTCGGCCTTCCCAGGCCTCAGCCGCAGTGCTCCCTCCTCAAGGGAGATGTCGGTGTCCCGTCACATCTGGCCCCGCCCCCTAGGCGCGCGCGCAGGGGTTCTGTATTTAAAGGGGCCAGCACGGGAAACTTGGGGGATGCCCTCAGAATGACGTCAGAACCTGCAGAGTATTTAAACCCTGCAGCTTGGCCTAAACCTCGCCTTGCAACGAGGTTCGCTCAGTTCCCCTGAATCACTAGTTGCTACGTTTGGACTCTGGATCATCTCTGCTGACTTCTGGCTTCTGACCTGGTTCCATTCCCTGACTACGTCTTCAGCTTCCGCCCCTGGCTTTGGTTTGTCTTCTGACTTCTGGCTTCTGACCCGGCTTCATCCTTGGATTCCGATTTCAGCCTCTTCCATCACCTCAGGTATCCGGTACTTGCTGGCCCAGAGGATTCTCCTACGTCCCAGTGGCTCGGGCTCTCACGGGCTCCTCCGGGGAGAGCTGTGGGCTTCTGAGGGTGAAGATCCATCCAGCGTCCTGGGCTCAGCCGGCCTCATCGTCCATCTCGTCGGCTATTGCCCAGATCCTTGGTCGCATAGGGTCCCGCATAAGTCCAAGAGGTCCGGGTTCCTATGTGCTCCTCCTGGGGGGACCATGGACTTCTAGTGGTGAAGTCTTCTCCAGAGTATCTTCAGCGCCGCCTCCCGGCTGTGACGCTTCCTGTGGGTTCCCACAGTTTACCATCTACAGTCTCAGCCGGCCCAAAGGTCCATGACCGTAACAGTTTGCAAGGCCATGGACCCGGCGGATCTTGCAGGCTTGAAAGCCAACCCGGGTATTGCACAGAGGCTGCAACAGCAGCAAACCTGCCTCTACTCCCTGATGGTAACAGTGCAGGGGCTAGCTGACCGCGTTGGCGGAGCTGCTGCTTCCAGTTCCCCGGTACCAGCAGCAGAGCCCAATACCGGATCAGCGGTACCCATACAGATACCAGCACCCTCGCGGTACTCAGGAGATGCGAAGCTTTGCCAAGGGTTCTTGAACCAGTGCTATATTCGCTTCAATTTGCTTCCAGCTCAATTCCCAACGGACCGGGTCAATACGAGCTATATTATCTCCCTGTTGGATGGGAGACCCTTGGCGTGGGCCTCCACCCTGTGGGAGTGTCAGGACTCCCGCCTAGCCAATCTGGTACAATTCGTCTCCTCATTTCCACGGATATTCGATGAGTCCTCCCACAGACCTACTGCCACATCCAAACTGCTCCAGCTGCGTCAGGATAACTGGCCTTTGGCTGAACACGCTGTGGACTTCCAGACCCTTGCTGCTGAATTGAACTGGGGAAGTGATAGCCTGCATGGCATCTTTTTGGAAAGTCTCTCCCCGAGACTTCAAGATGAGTTGGCGGCCAGAGATCTCCCGGACGACTTGAATGATCTCATTGATCTGGCGGGCCATGTGGATCACTGTATCCAACGCCGGTTCCGGGAGAAGAGGCCTGCTCACAGACCCGGGGGCTCTGGAACCACACCTTTCCAAGAGGGCACTCCCCTTCGGCCTCTCTGGGGGTTCAAGAGTCCAAACCCATGCAGGTAGGCCGGGGGCCTATCTCTCAAGAAGAGAGGAGAAGACGTCGGTCCCTGGGCCTGTGCCTGTATTGCAGCAGAAAGGGCCATTTCCTTGCTCGATTTAGCGAGCGTCCGGGAAACGCTCTGACCTAGGGACAGTCGGGGAGCTAACCCTAGGTCACACCTCCTCTGCCTCCCCGTGCACTGTCCCGGTGACCTTGCTCCTTCCCAAAGGAGAGTTTGATACGCTAGCTCTGATCAACTCTGGAGCCGGGGGAAACTTCATCCTCAAGGACTTAGTCCAGCAACTCCAAATTGGGGTCCAACCCCAGAGGCCTTCCCTTCGTGTGTCCTCCATTCAAGGGAAACTCCTCCCTGGGGCTATCTCTACTCGTACCAAGCCTCTCATGCTATGCAAGGGTATCTTGCATGTAGAGGAGATTTCATTTCTCATCCTGGAGAGGTCTATGCACCCGGTCATCCTGGTACTACCTTGGCTGCAGAAGCACTCTCCCGTAATCTGTTGGGAGTCACTCCAGATGGCATCCTGGGGGCCTTCGTGCTTCGGCTCTTGCTTGACAGCTGTTCCGTGACCACAGATACCTCTCCTGATGACATCTTTGGCATTGTCGTCCCACTATCAGGACTACCTCGATGTCTTTTCCAAAGAGAAAGCCGAGATCCTCCCGGAGCACCACCCTTTTGACTGTGCAATTAACTTGCTTCCGGGTACCATGCTGCCACGAGGATGGGTATACCTGTTGTCTCTCCCTGAGATGCAGGCTATGTCCACATAAATCCAAGAGAACCTGGACCGGGGATTCATTCGACCGTCCAAATCCCCAGCTGGAGCGGGGTTCTTCTTCGTAGCTAGGAAGGACGGCTCCCTTCGGCCCTGCATAGATTACCATGGCCTGAACAGCATTACTCGCCATGACCGGTACCCTTTACCCTTGATTCCAGAACTCCTGGATAGACTCCAGTGGGCCAACATCTTCACAAAACTAGATCTCCGTGAGGCCTATAATCTGGTGAGGATTCGTTCAGGCGACGAATGGAAGACCGCATTTAACACAAGGGATGGCCACTATGAATACTTAGTCATGCCCTTTGGTCTCTGCAATGCCCCAGCAGTTTTTCAAAACCTCATGAACGAGGTCTTAAGGGAGATGTTACATACCTCCGTAATTGTCTACCTCGACGATGTACTAATATATTCCAGGGACTTGGAGATGCACCGTCATGATGTTTGCCAAGTGCTGCAGAAACTGCGAGAGAATCACCTGTATGCAAAACTCGAGAAATGCCAGTTTGAGCAAGAATCACTGCCCTTCCTGGGGTACATTGTATCCTCCACAGGGTTCCATATGGACCCAGAGAAGGTCGCGGCCATCAAAGATTGGCCCCAACCGGTGGGAGTCAAAGCGCTTCAGCAGTTCCTCGGGTTTGCCAATTTTTATCGGCAGTTTATTCTCCACTATTCTCAAATAGTGGCTCCACTGACGGCCCTCACCCGGAAGGGGGCCGACGCCAGGAACTGGCCGACGAAAGCTCTACGAGCCTTTCAGGAATTGAAAGACACATTCCTCCAAGACACCTGCCTCTGCCACCCCGACCCTCAACGTCAGTTCATCGTGGAGGTCGACGCCTCTGACATAGCGGTCGGGATTATTCTAAGCCAGCTGTCCAATGGAAGCAAACCCCTGCCGTGTTCCTACTATTCACACAAGTTTTCACCTGCCAAGAAGAATTACGACATAGGGGATAAAGAGCTACTGGCTATCAAACTAGCTTTCGAAGAATGGCACCAATGGCTGGAGGGGGCCCAGCACCCAGTAATCGTTTACACAGACCATAAGAACCTGGAGTATCTGTGCCGCACCCAGCATCTCAACCCATGGCAGGCGCGCTGGTCTCTCTTTTTCAGCTGTTTCAGTTTTTCCCTCCGTTACCGACTGGCATCCAAGAACGTCCGAGCGGATGCTCTTTCCCACACAACGGAGACAGAAGATAATATCGACCCGCCTCAGTACATCCTGGACCCGGACAAAGTTCTTCTGGCTGCATCAGAGGTGGCCCCCACGGGTAAGACTGTGGTGCCCTCTCATTCCCGGAGGAGAGTCTTATCGTGAGCCCAAGATTCCCTGACCGCTGGACTGCCAGGACCTTGGACCGCTGGAACTGCCAGGACCTTGGAACTTCTGACGGAGTTCTACTGGTGGCCGCAGGTTAAGAAAGACATCCGACTCTATGTCCAGTCGTGTCCTACCTGTGCCCGGCAGAAACCCTTACATGGACGCCCCTGGGGGGCTCCTCCAACCACTACCCATTCCTACTGAGCCCTGGACTCACCTCTCTACAGACTTTATTGTGGATCTGCCCGCCTCCGATGGGAAGACTGTGATTTGGGTCACGGTCGACCGATTCTCGAAGATGGTCCACTTCGTGCCTCTTGCTAAGCTGCCTACGGCACCCGAATTGGCTACCCTCTTTACGCAACATATCTTCTGTCTACATGGACTCCCTTTGCACATAGCCTCTGACCGTGTTCCGCAGTTTACTGCAAAATATTGGAAGGCCCTTTGCAGGAATTTCGGTGTACAACTCGACTTAACAACAGCTTTCCATCCTCAAGGCAATGGGCAAGCCGAGCACATTAATAGGACTTTAAAGGCCTTCCTCTGCTCCTTTGTGGGGGACCTCCAGGATGATTGGATCACCCTGCTACTGTGGGCAGAGTTCTCTTATATCCGCCATAAGCACTCTGTGACCAACCAGTCCCTGTTCCAGCTAGTCTACGGGAAGACCCTGAGGCCTCCCCTACCATTGCCTTTGATGGTACCATCCCTTGCAGTTCAACTTACAGCGCGACAGTTGCGCAACCTCTGGAGTTCCACTCAGGAGAAACTCCATCTGACGGCAGTCAAGGCCAAAAGATATGCAGATAGGTTACGACGGCCTGCTCTGACCTTCCTTCTGGGGCAGAAAGTTTGGTTGAGTACCAGAAACATCCACTTACGGACTCCCTCTATGTGCCTGGCCCCCAGGTACATTGGCCCGTTCACGGTAGTGGAGCGAGTAGGGGCAGTCTCCTATCGCTTACAGCTGCCGTCCAACCTGAGGATCCACAACATGTTCCACGTGTCTCTGCTTAAGCCGGTGGTACTCTCCACATTTCATGCCAAACCTCTGGAACCTACCGCCACTGAAGCCGAAGCCGACGTCACCTTTAAGGTAAAGGATGTTCTGGGCGTTCGGTTCCACCATCGCTGGTGGGAATACCTCCTCTCCTGGGAGGGGTATGGCCCGGAGGAGAATTCCTGGGAACCTTCTTCTCATATCCTGGACAAGTCCCTCCTCCGTCAGTTCCACTTGGCTCACCCTGCTAAGCCCGGACCCCCAGGAAGGGGGCATAGGAGGGGGGTATTGTTACGGCCCCGGGCCTGCCCTGGGTCCCTCACTCACCTCGAGGCTGGCCCGGGCCGCTGCGCTGCCGATTCGGCCTTCCCAGGCCTCAGCCGCGGCGCTCCCTCCTTGAGGGAGATGCCGGCATCCCATCACGTCTGGCCCTGCCCCCTAGGCGTGCGCATGTGCAGGGTTCGGTATTTAAAGGGGCCAGCGCGGGAAACTTGGGGAACGCCCTCAGGATGACATCAGACGCTGCAGGGTATTTAAACCCTGCAGCTTGGCCTAAACCTCACCTTGCAACGAGGTTCGCTCAGTTCCCCTGAGTCACTAGTTGCTGCGTTTGGGCTCTGGATCGTCTCTGCTGACTTCTGGCTTCTGACCTGATTCCGTTCCCTGACTACGTCTTCAGCTTCCGCCCCTGGCTTTGGTTTGACTTCTGACTTCTGGCTTCTGACCTGGCCCCGTTCCCTGACTACATCTTCAGCTTCCGCCCCTGGCTTTGGTTTGACTTCTGACTTCTGGCTTCTGACCTGGCCCCGTACCCTGTCTATGTCTTCAGCTTCCGCCCTGGGCTTTGGTTTGTCTTCTGGCTTCTGACCCGGCTTCCTCCTTGGACTCCGACTTCAGCCTCTTCCATCAACTCAGGTATCCAGTACTTCCTGGCCCAGAGGATTCTCCTACGTCCCAGCGGCTCGGGCTCTCACAGGCTCCTCCCGGGGGAGCCACGAGCTTCCGAGGGTGAATATCCATCCAGCATCCTGGACTCAGCCGGCCTCATCGTCCATCTCGTCGGCCGCTGCCCAGATCCTTGGTCGCATAGGGTCCCGCCTATGTCCAAGAGGTCCGGGTTCCTACAGGCTTCTCCTGGGGGAACCACGGACTTCCAGTGGTGAAGTCTTCTCCGGAGTATTTTCAGCACCGCCCAAGGGTCCACGACTGTAACAAAAAGATTTTATTATGAGTTTTTGCCTCTATGGCCAACTTCATTTCAAATTCTTTCTTAGCCTGCCTTATCAATGTTTTACTCTTAACTTGACAACACTTATGCATTATCCTATTTTCTTCTGTTGGATCCTTCTTCCAATTTTTGAATGAAGATCTTTTGGCTAAAATAGCTTCTTTCACCTCCCCTTTTAACCATGCCGGTAATCATTTTGCCTTCTTTCCACCTTTTTTAATGTGTGGAATACATCTGGACTGTGCTTCTAGGATGGTATTTTTTAACAGTGACCACGCCTCTTATACACTTTTTACTTTTGTAGCTGCCCCTTTCAGTTTTTTTCTTCCAATTTTTCTCATTTTATCAAAGTTTCCCTTTTGAAAGTGTAGCACGAAAGCCGTGGATTTGCTTACTGTCCCCCTTCCAGTCATTAATTCAAATTTGATCATATTATGATCACTATTGCCAAGTGGCCCTTCCACCGTTACCTCTCTCACCAAACATGTCCTCCACTGAGAATTAGATCTAAAATTGCTCCCTCTCTTGATGGTTCCTGGACCAGTTGCTCCATAAAAATGTCATTTATTCCATACAGGAACTTTATATCTCTAGCATGTACCGATGATACATTTACCCAGTCAATATTGGGGTAATTGAAATCTCCCATTATTACTGCACTGCCAAATTGGTTAGCTTCCCTGATTTCTCTTAGCACTTCATTTATTTATTTATTTTATTTAAACCTTTTTTTATACCTACATTCAAGATGGGTACCTTATCATATCGGTTTACATTGAACAAGGGTAAAGGGAACTTTAACAATAAACGTAGCTGGGAGGCTACAGGAGGAGGTGGGAGAAGAGATGAGAGATAAGTTACATTGAATGAGGGTTACTGAAACTTGGAGCAGGAAGAGAAATGGAGAGGAAAAGTTGCATAATAATAAATATAAGAATACAATGGATAATATATATGAGATAATGTATATAGGCTATATGATAATATATATAAGGTAATCATTATAAGAGGAACAGTTGATCATTTTGGCAGGTGGACGGTAGTATTCTCCTATCTCTATTCTCTTACCCAACACACATGGGATTTCTACCCATATAGATTCTACTGAGCATTTAGTCTCTTGTATGATCTTTATCCTGTTGGACTCTATACCCTCCAGATGAGATGCCAGTTATGTCAATCTCATCATTCACTGCTATACATTCTAACTCTCCCATCTTACTTCTTAGACTTCTGGCATTGGAATACAGACATTTCAAAGTGTGAAACTGCTTTTTAGTTGATAGGGATAATTTGGAATTCTTTAGCTCAGGTGATTCTTTACTTATAGGCACATGGTCTATGTTTGCTTTTATTGGAACCTCACTGTTGGGTTGCCCTAACTCTCCTGTTTCATTAGTATTCTTCAAAGATACATTCTTCCAAACCATTCACTGCTGAGTGACTGTCGGCTTTCCCCCTTGTTCTAGTTTAAAAGCTGCTCTATCTCCCTTTTGAAAATTAGCACCAGCAGACTGGTTCCATTTTGGTTAAGGTGGAACCTGTCCTTTCAGAAAAGTCTCCCCCTTCCCCAAAAGGTTGTACAGTTCCTTAGAACACTGAATCCCTCTTCCCTGCATCATCGTCTCATCCATGCATTGAAACTCTGGAGCTTTGCTTGCCTCTGCACGTGGATCAGGAAGCATTTCAGAGAATGCCACCCTGGAGGTTCTGGATTTCAGCTTTCTACCTAAAATCCTAAATTTGGCTTCCAGAACCTCCCTTCCATATTTTCCTACGTTGTTGGTGCCCACATGTACCACAACAGCCAGCTCCTCTCCAGCACTGTCTTTAATCCTATTTAGATGATGCATGAGGTCCACCATCTTCGCATCAGGCAGACAAGTTATCAGGCAGCCCTCATGACCACCAAACATCTACATTTCTTTTTTTTTTTTTTAAATTCAAATTTTTATTGGAGACCAAGCATTAACCAAAAAACATGTGAACAAGTATCAGAAACAAACAAGATTTATACAATCATTCATTTTCAATAAACTTATACAACTAAGCGGTCTCAATGTTAATTATTTACACCCATGTCTCCCCCCCTCCCCGCCTGGGAACCATACACTAGCACAGACAATTCTCGCTGAGTAATATTCACTTCTCCTTACAAGCAGTGAGACAGAAAACCTCTCAGAAAGCATTTATTTATTTATTTATTTATTTATTTAAACTTTTTTTTTTATACCGACCTTCATGAAAAATATCATATCAAATCGGTTTACAAAGAACAGTGTGATAAGAAACTTTAACCTTAACATAAACAAGTTGCAGGAAAGTTACAATAAAACAGGGGTAATGGGGTTGAGGAGAGGAATGCGCTAGAGGCGGAAAGAGTAACTCAGTAACAATAACGGTGCAGTAACAATGACTTTGCTGAGGATTGTCTAGTTACATGAGTGGTACCTGTGACCTATTCAGTAACCTAGCTGGTATCAGATATGGTATTTCTCAAATCCAAATATGGATTCCAAATTTAGTGGAACACCATAACCCTTTTCTGTTTATGGGCCATAATTTTACAGAGAGTATAAAGCTTAGCAGATCTCGACTAAACATTAGCCAACATAGGAGGATTGCTATCCCGCCATTTATTGTTGCGTCCGTCGCTGCTCGATGCCCTCATTCCGCCCTCTTTACCTCTGTGGCGACTCACTCCGGGTCTGATGGACGGCTGGCTGCCGCGGCGTCTCCATGCCGTCTCCCTTCGGCGTCCCTGGACCGGCTCGATGTTGCAGATCCGCCATGTTTGCCTGATGACCTAGGGTGTGCACGCTCTGACTGAAGTACCAGCAAGGGCGCGAACCTCAGGGGCGTCCCCCTGAGATGACATCATCTGCTTCCAATATTTAAAGGTCTCTATTTTCACTATCAGATTGAGTTAGCAAGGACGGAAGGACGAATACAGATATGTTTCCTCCAAGCTACTCTGCCTCCTTGGACTTTACCAGAGGTACCCGCTTCTCAGGGGCCTCGCTCTCTCTTTACCTTTCAGATTACAGATAGTAGCCGGTACTCACTCCTCGAGGGCCCATGTTCCTGGATACTCTGAAGATTCTCTACTGCCTGGAAGATATTGCTACTACAAACAACTGTGAGTTACCATTGCTCTCTCAGAGCTTACCCTGGAACCAGGTACTCGCTCCTCGAAGGCCTATACCGTTCCAGCTCCTGAGCTTCCTTGAGACCTTATGTGAGTTTTGTCATCTAGTTCTATTCATGAATCCTGTCTACTCTGCCTACTCACGTTCTACAGTTTCTCAACAGCTCAGCCATCCTGGATTGCTGTTCCTGTACCTGAGGGACTACAGCCCTGCCGGGCATATCAGCTCACTACCGCCAACTCTGGTGGCTTCATCATCTGTTTAATAAAAGAACTAACATGTGTCTATCTCCATACTCAAGTCTAGCCGGTGGTCCCTCTCGGGATATCCTCCCGAGGGCGTGGTCATCTGCCACCGGCACAGGGATCCACCCACAACTATATCAATGACTACTAACTCCTCCTTCTTTGGCATCAATCATAACAGATTCATTACAGATTGCTAACTCCTCCCCTTTCAGGAGCCCGCAACACAGATTCTCAACAAGATTGCTAACTCCCAGCTCTAACACAGAGCTTCTCACAACAGGATTGCTAACTCCTTAGTAAATCCTAACAAGATTACTAACTGCCTAGCAAATCCTAACAGATTCAGAACATTTATATGCAATTTCACACCTATCAGCTGTAACAGTAAATTTTATAAGCTGTTGATGATACTTATCCCCTATCGCACATGCACAACTTAGGAGTGCTGTCTTAGGGGTAGCTATCTACATTTGTAATAATCAAATCACCAACTCTGATGGCCGACCTGGGAGACTTGTCCTCAGTGCGAGAGGACAACACATCACCCGGAGAGCAGATCCTTGCTATAGGAGCACTTTCTGCGACACCAGGGTAATCCTCTCCAACTGGGAGACCTTTCCGATCCAAGGCAGCACCAGGGCTGCCAGAGTGGATTTGGGACTTGGATACTATGTCCCTGAAGGTCTCATCAATGTACCTCTCTGTCTGCCTCAGCTTCTCCAGGGCTGCCACTCCAGCCTCCAGAGATCGGACTGATTCTCTGAGAGCCAGAGGCTCTTTGCACTGGGTGCACATATGCGATCTCTCACCGGCAATATTATGATTTAGAAAAGAGCCTGATTGATTTTTACTGAGAAAGTGTCTCTTGCCTAAAAATCAAGGGTTGAACTAGAAGTGGGTGGGTGGGAGGGAAAGTCAGAAACTAGAATTAACTCCCTCTGGCTTGCTTATTATCTCAGAAACACACAAACTCTAAAGAATATATCCCACTATTAAACCTCTCTTCAAAGTTTTTTAAGTCCTAAGAATTTCCAAGGCTATGCTTACCAATCTTCTTTAACCACCATTAAGATAATCTTCACTCAAAGGACTGAAAGGTTTGAGATTGGCGCACGCTTCCGGTCCTCTTCCTCTGCAAAAGGTGTGGGGCCTCTAGAAGCTGGGGCTGTGGAGTTTGAAACCTGGATCACTTGCTGTGACCTCTGGAGTCCTCTTCTGGGGGATGCTGGGAGCAATATTCAGATGAGCCTTCTGGTCCTCTTTCACTGCAAAGGGTGTGGGACCTCTGGAAGCTGGGGCTGTGGAGTTTGAAACCTGGATCACTTGCTGTGACCTCTGGAGTCTTCTCCTGGGAGATGCTGGGAGCAATATTCGGATGAGCCTTCTGGTCCTCTTTCACTGCAAAGGGTGCGGGACCTCTGGAAGCTGGGACTGTAGAGTTCGAAACCTATATTGCTCGCTGTGACCTCTGGGGTCCTCTCCAGGGTGATGCTGGGAGCAGTATGCAGATGAGCCTTCTGGTCCTCTTCTGATTGTTTACCTTTGCATGGTCTTAGTAGAAGCAACTGGAAACTGCCTTATGGCCTTCAAGGACTGAAGTTGCACATCCTTTATCCTGTAATACTAAACCTGCTTTCTGTCTGGTCTGGTCACTATTCTAAATAAACGGAAATAAGGGTTAACAAATAGCAACCAAAAAGCTAACAGGTAGATTTTACAAAAGCCGTGTACAAAGATACATGCTATTTTATAAAGTGTATGTGTAGATTTTAAAATACCCTTCATGCACATATCTATGAGAGAGAGAGAGAGAGACTCTTTGTAGGGCTCAGCCTGACACTCAGTATATGGACCATTGTAAGGGGGCACTTTGATTTGGGGTGAGTTTTCGGGAGGTGGGTTGGGGTTTGGAGGATGCTATTACAGAAACATTCAGAGTAATTCATTGTAAAATTGATGTCATTAAAGAATTTTAGTCCTTATAAGTGATGAAAAGGAGTTGATTTGTACAATGCAGCTAGCAGAGACTGCAGTGTACAGATCAACTCATGTTAGAATTTTCATCATTTATAAGGCCTAAAATTCTTTAATAATGTCAATTTTACAATGTATACCTCTGAATGTTTTTGTAACACCATTCTCCAAACCCCAACCCACCTCCTGAAAACTCGCCCCGAATCAAAATGACCCTTTACAATGGTGCATATATTGAGTGTCAGGCTGAGCCCTACAAAGAGTCTCTCTCTCTCTCTCTCTCTCCCTCTCCCTCTCCCTCTCTCCCCCTCTCCCTCTCCTATTTAAAAGTCATGTAGCTCCCACACATATGTGGATGTTTTTTAAGGATTTATATTTTGATTGGACTTAATACATTACTTGACTTGCTTTAAGGAGCTAATATTCCCTTCTGCAGGTCAGAACAGAATGAGCAAAAGATGACATCATCACAAAATAATAAGTTAAAAAACCTATGCCTTTGTGTCCTTTCTTGTTGTGAGACTCTGGTGACTTATACCAGTATAGGGCCTTGGTGGGCCCCTAGGACTATTTGGTTTCTCCTCTGAGATTTTATGGCCCACACTTCCTATTGGTAGCCTTCTTGTTCCTGTCTGTACACACACACACACACACACACACACACATATATATATATATATATATATATTTATTTCTTTAACACTTTTATATACCGATATTCATGTAAGAAATTACATATTACGCTATTCATGTAAGAAATTACATATCACTTCGGTTTAAGAATTATATATTCTAAGTGTTCAGTCTGCAGGGTGCAAGAACTTGGTCCTTTATTTTTTGTCATATTTATAGACTACTCTTCCCAAAAAATGCTTCAGTTTATGCTTTTGTATTTCCTGATTTTTCTGCCGTAACCCTTGCTACTCCAGCATGTTGTTGCACTGGAGGTGGACCCTTGGATGGTGCAGGATTGGTACGGCCCTCTGTTCGGACCCAGAGAGCACCTGCCACCAGGAGGCGGAGCACACAAGGAAGCAGAGGCTATCTGGAGCTTCACCAATAACAGTCCGGGGTTTCCGCAGGTTGAGCCCTTGGTTACCCAGACCGCCTGGGTGGGCCTCCAGTGGTCTCCCGGAGAGGTATCAGAGAGGTGTGCCCACCACAAGCAAGGGTGCGAGGCTGATGCAGAGTGAGTGAACTAGACCAGAACTGGAAGCTCTGGAGACCTCGGGAAAGCAACAGTTCAGAAAGGTCCTCCGGATGAGACAGGCAGCGCCTGCAGGTCTAGTCTCGTGGAAGCTGTTAGCCAAGTGCGTAGGTCCGATGGTCACTGGGGGCTCGAAGAGAGTGTCCGAGTGAAGCGCAAGGGTCAAAGCCATAAAATCAGTCCAAGAGAGGTCAGCCAAAGCGGGGTTAATACCAGAGTCAGTCCATGCGTAGTCATGGCAAGCAAGGGTCGGTTCCAGGAGGCAGGCAGGCAGAGGTCAGTATCAAGACATCAGTCCGGATAGGTACTACCTGAGAAGGACACAGGAGCAGGAGACACTGGAACACGAAGGCAAACTCACTACACCAATGGTGTCGACCCGACTGCCAAGGCAGGGATCAGGGGTTTGAGCCCTGCCTTAAATATGGTGCCTGAATGATGTCATCAGCGTGCACTTCCAAGGGTTCCCCTGCACTGCTCTCTATAAGAATGGAGAGGGCGGCCGCATGCGTGCCTAGGGGTGGGGCCGAGCTGGCCGAGGATGCGGAGCCCTGACGGGAGCTCCGCTGTGAGGCCTATAGGGACGGAGACGCCGAGGGAGGCCGCACTGAGCGACGGGGACGCCGGGGATTCGCGGCAGCGGGCAAGCCTGCACTAGTAGACGGCAATGCCAGGTGAGCAGGCCCGGTCGCAGCACCCACGTGGCCGGGACGCACAACACATGTATTGTGTGCTTCCAGCCTTTCTGCAGATGTCCCCCCACTTCCTTTGTGTCTCCAGGTTTGGTCCTACATTACCTGAGTGTGTGCCTTTGTGTTTTCTATTTTTCCTGTTCAAATCCTGCTGGTCACCAGCACAAACCAAGGTAAAAATGGCTGATGCGGGCAGAAGGGTCCCGTCTCTGCTCTTGGCTTTGTGTGTCATATCTCTGGCTGATTACTCCTCTACACTTGTCAGTAATGAAATGGTGGCTCATTTTAACTTCATAAATCTTAGATTGTTAAATTTTCCTTTATCCTGCTCATAACATCATTGATCCAGTGGTCTGATTCTGAAGAGTGCTCCCCCACAGAGGCGTCACCTTGATCTTCTGTGTGGTGTTTGATCTTGCGCCTGTGTGAATTGATTATTGCTTTTAATGTCTGGCCTGTCTCACCGATATAACATGCTTCTTTACATTTTTTTGCACTGAATAATATACACCAGATGAGAGGATGAGAATGAATAGAATCCCCTTTTGTTGAGTCTCTTTTCCATGTGGGTGATTGTGACGTCCTTTGATACGCACTGGTATCTAGGAGAAGTCGCTTGGCAGCTCTGCAATATGAAAATAAGAACTACAGAACTCAGAATGCTTGGAGTTGAGTGTACCTGATGTTGAAGTAGTTCAGAAGTCTGGATATTTTTTAGAGAGGAGCAAATTTCCATGATATCTTGATAAAGGACAAAATGTGAAATAGGATAATACAAAGCACAACAGCACTCTGTCCTACCCGTACCCTTTTTTCATTTTAAACCCTGATCACAGTTAGCATTGAGATCACTTGGGAGTCCATGTTGGCCAGTATCCAAGAGATTCAGCCTGCTGATTGCGGCTTTGGTTTCCTCTGCTAAAGTAGTTTTCTCCTGGGGTACAATGCAGTTATGTTCTTGGCACAGATAGTACTTAAATTAAAACACAGAGGGATATGCATCAGAAATCCTGACTCCAAGGTCATGGTCAATGTTTTTGTTATGACTAAGGAACACCTTTTAACATGGACATAATTTTTCTCTTAGTCTTCCATGAATAATCAACCCTTTTACATTTGCACGTTTTATGCTGGGCTTTTTGTTGTTGTTGTTGTTGCCATGCTTCAATTAAAACCATTGTAAGTTTCTCCTGATATCTGGTGTTTCTTTAGTGTCATTTCCTCTTATATTCCATGAGAGTAATTCAACAATAGGGAGTACATTTTCAAAGCTATCTAGTCACCTAACTAGAGTTAGTTGGCTAGTGGAGCCTGCATATTCGCACCCACCCGGGTCCTTCCCTCTGCTCTGTAGTACAAAGTATCACAGCGAGCTTTTGTTTGCGGTGATACTGGAAGGATGTCCTGAGGGACTCTGAGTCCCTTCTCCAGGAGTCTATGCAAGGGAGAGTACCTACCGCAGCCCCCATAATCCTAACCCTCGTCAGGATGACTTGAAAATTTGTGGAAATCCTTCTCTCCCTGCATCCCAATCAATGTTTCACTCAGAGGTTTGGAGAAGGAACTAACTAGGATGGAAAAATTAAAAAGTTATTCTGCTCCTGGTAGGTTGGAGGATCAGTAAATTGTCAAACAGTTAAGGAACAAGACAATGAAATCAATACCCAAACTTTATTGACCCCTCTTTTCTCTTTTTGGGATTCAAAAGATCAATATTATATGTAATCCTTAGTGGGGATTTTAATCCCAAGGGCACACAAACATATTTATTTTTTGGGGGAGGCTGCTCCGGCTAGCAGTTTACTCTCATGTTTAACTCTTAATTCTGGGGTGATTCTTTTTATGGGGGAAAGCTCTCGCTTATGGCCTGGACCATGGTGTCTTACATCCAGTGTGTTTAGGGTGTAGTTAGAGTGTTGCATCCTATGGGGTGAGATGCTGGGACAAATCAACAGGACCAGGCTTGGGTGTTAAAGTAAATTTTATTGAATTGATCATAATTAAATAAAAGTCCATTTGTCCATATATAGAGAAGTTATAGCTGACTGTTGATACATGAATGATTTTCTCTGTAGGTAGGTGTCCTTTGTTCATATATCTGAGTGGAACTCCCATGGTGATTTTACTTGTACAAAGCTCACCCAGTGGCTAGTCGGGAATTCTATTTGAGGGGTCCCCACTTCACAGCAAAAATCCTCCCTTACTCCATCTCCTTCCTGGGTACCTAGTCCATCCTCGTTCCTTTGATGGAGATCCGGTAAGGGTCTCCTGATCTTGTTCTTTCATCCTTAGTTGACATTTTGGGGATTTCTCTTGAGGAAAAGTCAGAATTGGGTCAGGCTACCTCAGCACTGCAATCCTCATGGATAGGGGGGGGATCCAAAAACTTCCCCACACTGACTGTCCAAAACAACTTCTAAATGTAAAGCTGGATACACCTTCAGTTAACACTGTCTCTCGCAGCAAAATCCATCACTGGTGCTGGTCTACCTAGGGTTTAGAGTGGACTCAAAGATCTTTGGTCCTACGGGTGAGAGCCCTTTTGCCCCAAAAGGGAATCAGGCATACAAATCTATCTCTTCTGTAAATTAGTGAAAGAAGGACCCTCTGGCAGGGAGTGCACAATGAGGTATCACTTCTAACTGAAACTCCTTCTGGGTGAAGCTGGGAGGCCTCACCAAAATGTAAAACTTAAACATCTTACGTAGACTCTTGAGCTACTTGTGCCCAACAAAAACCCCTGGCAGGGTGACCCTGGGGCCTATTACAGCCACTGCAAGTCCCAAGGGAACCGTGGACCCATCTGTCTATGAAATTTGTGGTAGACCTGCCTCCCTCAAATGGCCACCACGTCATCTGGGTTGTCATCGACAGGTTTTTGAAGATGGTCCACTTCACGGCACTCCCTAGCCTCCCTTCAGCTCCCGAACTGGCTAACCTATTTACCCAGCATATCTTCCATCTTCATGGGCTTCCACAGCTTATCGCTTCCAATCATGGGGTTCAGTTTACTGCCAATTTCTGACATTCCCTGTGCAGGAAGTTTGGCATTCAACTAAATTTCACCACAGCCTATCACCCCCAGGGCAACGGCCAGGCCAAACGCACAAACTGAACCTTAAAGACCTTTATCCGCTCCTTTGTGAATGACCAGCAAGATGACTGGGCCACTCTTCTCCCCTGGGTCGAGTTTTCTCACAATTCTCATGCCAACTCTGCAACTGGTTCATCTCCATTCCTTATTGTATATAGGAGACACCCCATACCACCACTTCCCACGCCACTCTTGGTACCATCTCTGGCTGCCCAGCTCACTGCCCAGGAACTTCAGGGACTATGGCATCATACTCAGAAAAGTCTCCTGCAGGCAGCGGAAAGAGCTAAGAAGGTAGCCGACAAACACTGGTGAGCAGTACCCCTCTTTCATCCTGGAGATAGAGTGTGGCTAAGCACTCACCACATCTGCCTTAGGGCGCTTTCAATTAAGTAAGCTCCCCGGTACATCATCCCTTTCTCAATCTGTGAATGTATTGGGCCAGTTACCTATTGACTACTATTGCCCTTGTCCCTGAAGATTCACAATTCCTTTCATGTGTCCCTCCTTAAACCCTTGGTCTAGTCCTGGCCACATCGGAGGCTCCCCGAACCCCAGGATCTCTCGTCGGAGGTGGACCAGACCTATCAAGTGAAAGAAGTATTGAATGTAAGGCACCGCCACAAAAGATGAGAATACCTAATCTCCTGGGAGATTAGGTTCTCCTGGGAGAACACCTGGGAGTCTGCTTCCAACATTTTGGATAAGTCCCTACTCCAGCATTTCCACAGCACCCATCCCAAGAAACTCAGATTTTCTGGGAGGGGGCGTAGAGGAGCGGGTACTGTTAGATGCCCTGACCGCGGACCTGCGCACCTGCTTCCCCTCACCTCAGGGGCCATAAGGCTCACTCCTTCCCCGTTCGCGGCTAGCCTCCATCCCCGATGCTGGCCGCGGCGGGTGTGGCCTGCTTCCACCTTCCCCACGTCTCCTGATGCCACTGCTGCTGTCCAAGGTCCTCCCAGGTGCATGCTCGTGCCATTTCCTCTTATTTAAAAGGCCAGTGGCAGGGAAGTCCCCGTGGCCCAGAGTGATGAAGTCAGGCAAGGCAGGTATAAATACCCTGCATTGCCATTGCTCCCTTGCCTAGGCAACAGGTCTTGCTCCCTTGTGAGTGCATGTTGCTTTGTTCCTGCTCTGTTCTGTTCTAGTTCCTTGGCCTGTGTTCCTGCTCCTGCTCCAGTTCCAGCTCCTGCTCCTCTCTGTACCTTGGTTCTGCCCCTGCTTCCTCTCCAGCTCCTCGTCCCCTCGGCTTGCTCTCCCGGTTCCTGACTCGGCTTGTCCCTGGATTTCGTTTCATCTGTGTTATAATCTGGTGTGGTTGTGGACCCTGGACCGTAGTGCGAGTTGGTTCCACCCACAGGGAGGAGCCCTGTGGGGACTCGCTGCGGTAGGCGTGGCCTCAGTAGAGATGGACACAGATGAGATAGACTTTATTGTACTGGAATCGTGAGAAATACCCACAGCTTGGAGAGAAGACACTGTCCAAAGTAGTAAAGCAGCTCAATGCAGATATCCCCAGTAGTGGCCCGCAGAGAGGGGTACGCCAGGGAAGTCTTCACCTGATGGTAACTCTCTGGAGGGATCTGGTAGTGGCCTGCAGCACGGGGTATGCTGAGGATCAGCAGGTAGAAGTCCAGAGAGGTGCAGAAGGTCAGCAGATTGAAGTAGATGATGGTTCTTACTCTGGAGTGTATAAGGGTAGCTGGAATGAGCACGGTAGTGGCCTGAGGCACGGGGTACGCCGACGGTTCCTTCAGCTAGGAGGTAGAAGCAGAAGTAGTATTCACTAGGCTGAACTCACGATGTCCTGGATCAGAAAGATAGGAATCTCCAGGCAGGAAGGCCTTCCGAGGAGCGGATATCCAGAAAGTAACAATGCCCCCGAGGAGTGGGTACATAAGGTGTTCTAGTTCAGGAAGTAGTTAAGCGAAGCATCTCCGAATGGAGTGGAATAAGCAGGGAGGAAATCCTTGCTAACTCGTAGGAAGCTTAGGCTGGCTGGATTAAATACATCAAGAGGGTGACGTCATGCGGAGGGGACGCCCCTGAGGTTCCCACCATGACGTCAATAAGAGAAGGCCTGGCGCACGTGCACATGCCCTAAGTAATCCCTGACTCAAGATGGCGGACGGGATTGCCCACGCCGTCCTGGGGACACCGAAGAAGGCAGCATTTGTAGGCTGAGGCCGCCATGGCCTTGAGAATCACTGTAGCAGGGAAAAGAGAGGTGAGCAGCAAAGGTCACAGCCATCTGTGACCGATGGGCACAACAGTACTCCCCTTCTTAGGGCCCCTCCCAAGGGGTTTTGGCTTCCTTGGGTGATTTAGCTGTTTTATTCCGGCCCATATCCTTCCCAGGATAATAGGCATTCCCAATGCTTTCCACGTTTGCGTATGTCTAAGATCTCATCCACTTGGTATATAATGTCCTCTTCAGCAGTCAGAGGCTGTGGATCTGGTGTCTTCTTTGAAAACTCTGAGAGGATGAGCGGCTTCAAAAATGATACGTGGAAGGCGTTGTGTGTTTTCATGGACGTGGGTAATCACAGGCTGTAAGTTACGGGTCCCAAGCAGCGAAGAATAGAGAAAGGACCAATGTAGCATGGAGTGAATCAAACAGATGGCAGCTTGAGATGGATGAATTTGGTACTGAGCCATACCTTGTCTCCTGGCTGGAACTCTGTGCTGCTCTGTGATGAGCATCATAATATTTCTTGGCCCGTTGTCCTGCCTTCTGCAAAAGGTCTTTGGTTTGGACCCAGAGCTGATGGAGTTCTTCAGCTGAAGCCTGGGCTGCTGGCGATAGAACAGACAAGGGTATTGGTAGCGGAAGTAGTGGCTGACGGCCATACACTATCTGGAATGGTGTTGATCCAGTTGCGGCAGATGGGTGTGAATACAGGGTGAACTCGGCCCATGGGAGCAGCTCTGCCCAGTCGCTTTGTCTGGAGTTGACATAGGAGCGAAGGAACTGTTTTTGTGTACGGTTTGTTCTTTTGGTTTGACAGTTTGACTGAGGGTGGTATGCAGATGTCAGGTCAAGAAAAATATCAAACTTCTTGCAAAGAGCTCTCCAGAACTTCGCCGTGAATTGTATGCCTCTATCTGAAAGGATATGCTTCGGCATGCCTTGCAGGCGAAAAATATGCCATATAAACAGCAGCCAATTCTGGAATAGATGGGAGTCTGGGTAATGCCACGAAGTGCGCCATTTTCGAGAAGCGATCTACAGTAACTCATATGGTGTTGTTTCTGTTGGACACTGGTAGGTCAATGACAAAGTCAGTCGTGATATGTGTCCATGGTTCCTCTGGACTAGGTAAAGGCTAGAGAAGGCCCCAAGGGCGACCGGCCAGAGGCTTTTGTCTTTCACAGGTGATGCAAGATTCTACATATGCTTGCACGTCCTTCTTCATTGAAGGCCACCAGTAGAATCTCTCTAGGGTGGATAGCGTACGGGCTTGTCCTGGGTGACCAGCTAAACGAGCATCATGAGCCCATTTAAGAAGTTTCTTAAGGACCGTGGAACTAGGGATGTGCATTCGTTTGCGACGAAATAGGAAATATAGATGATATTTCCTATTTCGTCGCGGTTCGGGGGTCCCCAAAAATGATAGTAAAACCTCATGAAATTTCGTGAGGTTTTCTCATCATTTTCGGGGGGGAGGGGAGAAAGGGCACATAAAAAAAACCCAAACCCAAACCCACCCCAACCCTTCAGATTTAATTAATTACAATCTCCTACCCTCCCAACCCCCCAAAAATTTGCCTAAAGTCCCTGGTGGTCCAGCGGGGGTCCCGGGAGCGATCTTTCCCTCTCGGCCCATCGGCTGCCACTAATCAAAATGGCACCAATGGCCCTTTGCCTTTACCATGTGACAGGGGCTATCGGTGCCATTGGCCAGCCCCTGTCACATGATAGGAGCAATGGATGGCCTGCCCCAGACCCGAAATGGTCCTCCCCAGACCTGAAAATGAAATGGGGATGAAAAAAAATTGTATGCACACCCCTATGTGGAACTACTATCTTCCCAGCTGGAATAGAATGGGTATCAGCAAGAATGACCCTATCAGGGTTGATTATATGGTGAGGTGCATCCGGAACATCCTCAACAGTGAAGGATCTTGAGAGAGCATCTGCGCATATGTTTTTGTCAGTAGGGCGGTACTGGAGTAGAAAGTCAAACCGATTAAAAAACAAAGACCATCGGACTTGTCTATGATTAAGTCATTGCGCATGTCACAGATATTCTGTGTATACAGTTATCTGATGTTGTGCCCCCTCTAACCAAGGGCACCACTCTTCAAATGCTAGCTTAATAGCCAACAGCTCTTTATCTCCTATGCCATAATTTCGGCAGGAGAAAAATGCTGGGAAAAAAAAGAGCAGAGAGTAGAGTATGGGTATCACTGTTCTGGCTAAGAATGGCCCCTACACCGACATCGGAGGTGTCAACCTTGACTATAAATGGATGTCGAGGATCCAGGTGGCGAAGGCAAGGTTTTTTTTAGAAAAGCCTCTTTGAGGGTTTGAAAAGCCGCAACAGCTTCTGGAGACCACTGCGAAGGGTTGGCTCCCTTCCTCGTCATGGTGGTAAGTGGTGCCGTCAAGGTAGAGTAGTTTTGGATGAATGTGCGATAATAATTATTGAAGCCGAGGAAGTGGCGGAGTGCTTTGAGACCAGTGGGTTGAGGCCAGTCCTGTATACTTTTGGTCTTTTGTGGATCCATCTGGAACCCTTTACTGGACACCATGTAGCCCAAAAAGAGAACGGATTCCTAATGGAAAGTGCATTTTTTGAGCTTGGCATAGAGACAGTTATCTCGTAGTCTTTGCAGGACTCTGGCAACATCTGTCTGATGGCTTTGCAAATCCTGGGAGAAACTTAGTATGTCGTCTAAATACACAACCACACATTGGTAAAGCATATCTCGCAGAATCTCATTCATCATATTTTGGAATACTGCCGGGGCGATACACAGGCCAAAAGGCATGACCATGTACTTGAAGTGGCCATTGTGAGTATTAAAGGCCATCTTCCACTCGTCTCCTTGATGAATATGGACCAGGTTGTATGCCCCTTTTAGGTCTAGTTTTGTGAAAATCTTCGCCCCCTGGAGACTGTCGAATAACTCTGAAATTAAAGGTAAAGGATAGCGATCCTTTATAGTAATTTCGTTGAGTCCTCTGTAGTCTATAATGGACGGAGAGATCCATCCTTTTGCTGACAAAAAAGAATCCGGCTCTGTCTGGTGACTTGAAACACCAGATAAAATCTTTTTTCCAATTTTCTTGAATATAGGGCGACATGGCCTCAGTCTCTGAAAGAAAAAGTGGGTAGACCCTTCTTCTAGGGGGCTCCGAGCCAGGCTTTAAATTAATCGCACAATCGAAGGACCTGTGTGCTGGCAATATATCCGCTGCTTGTTTTGAGCACACATCTTGAAATGATGAATATTGTGACGGCAGAACAGGGAGAGAAGTAGAGGTAGACATGCAGAGTATAGGTGTTACTCTCTTCAGGCATCGGTCGTGACAGGCCGCTCCCCATTGTGAGAGTTCCAGGGCGCCCCAGTCAAACTGGGGTGTATGGTCTTGCAACCAGGGTAGGCCAAGCACTATGGGATGAATGGCTTTGTCAAGAACCAGAAATGAGATGGTCTCAGTATAAAAGAGAACCTGTGCGCAGGTTTATAGGTTGTGTGGCGTAAGAAACTTCTCCTGGAAGAGGCTCGCCATGTATAGAAGATAGGAGCAGTGGAGTTGGTGTTGGGACGATAGGAATTCGAAGATGTTCTATCAGTCTCTTTTTAGAATAAAATTGCCACCTGCACCAGAATCAATGAGTGCTAGGGTCTGAAATTCGAGAGTTTTGGAGATAATTGAGACTGGGAGAGTCAGTGGAGGAGATGGCAAAATAAGACCTAGGAAGAATCCTCCCGTGGATCCTAGGTCTGCATGTTTCCCGGACAGATGGGGCATGATTGAACTGCATGGCCAGGTTGTTCGCAGTACATACAGAGACCCAAACGCTCACGGTAGCATCTCTCTTTAGCAGTAAGGTACTGTGACCTAGTTGCATGGGTTCGTCTTCTTCAGTGAAGGGAGGAGGCAGAGTCTGTGGAGCAGGTGTAGGTTGTGAGCATATACTCCCTAATGAATGTTTCTTAGGGCTCTTTACCTCAGCTGAACGCTCACACAGGAGATGATCAATTCTGCCAGCTAGATCTATGAGTGAGTCCAAGGTATCAGGCAAATGATATGCAGCCAATTCATCCTTGATATGGGAGTGAAGACCCTCTGGGAAAATTGCACGTAGACACCCCGGGTCCCAATGAAGCTCTGAAGACAGGGCCTTAAATTCAGGGTCTTTAAATTTCTTGAACTGTTCAGATCAGTATTCGATGACCCTGCCTACTGCATGACAGCAGGACCTATGTTGGTTCATCTGAAACAAGGTAGTATACCTTTACCAGATTTCGCCATAGAATTCAAGACATTGGCATATGAATTACATTGGGACCCTAAATGCCTGAAGAAACCTCTTCTTCGAAGGACTGAACTCCCGGTTGAAAGATGAGCTCGCAGCTCGAGAGATGCCTGAGACCTTAGCAGAACTAATGAAGTTAGCAACAGGAATTGATCGCCGACTTCGTGACAAGGTTCAAGAGGCCAAGAGCCCCAGAAGACCACTTCAGGGAGAGACTCAAGTTAAGTCTACGCCCAGGCCTATTCCCTCAGGTCCAGTTGCTGGCGAAGAAGAACCAATGCAATTAGGCCACAGTCACTTGACTTCAAAAGAGAGAAGAACGCGAAAGAGGTTGGGACTATGCATGTATTGTGGACAAGCTGGACATGCTGTATAAACATGCCCTATATGTCCAGGAAACTGGCAGACCTAAGTCTTGTGGGAGGACTCTTCTTAGGTCTAACTGCACCCTCTCCTCCACTCTCTCTTCCTGTATCCTTAATCTGCGGACCTCTAGAATACCAGACCCTTACCTTAGTGGATTCTGGGGCAGGAGGGATTTTCATATTGAAACGTTTAGTGGAACATTTGCGGATCCCCACCACTACTATGACGTCTCCACTACTCCTATCTTCTATACATGGGGATCCCTTACCAGGTGAAGTAACCCTGACCACAGAACCAGTGAACTTATGTACCGGTGCTCTCCATACAGATACTATTTCCTTCTTTGTGCTAGAGAAGGCCATGCACCCTTTAGTACTGGGGCTACCATGGCTGCAGAAACATATGCCTTAATTCAACTGGGTCACCTTGGAGCTTTCACGTTGGGGCCCAGATTGCCATGGTAAATGTCTAATGGAGGTCTCTCTAATACCCTGCATGCCAACTGCCCCGTTGTTGCCAGGGATGCCGCCTCAATATGCATCCTTTCAAGATGTATTTTCCAAAGAAGCCACAGGTGTGCTGCCTCCACACAGATCCTATGACTGTGCCATCAATTTGAAGCCTAACACTGAACCACCCAAAGGAAGGGTTTACCCTCTCTCCATAGAAGAAAATAAAGCTATGTCAGAGTACATACAGGAGAATCTTCAGAAAGGCTTTATAAGACCCTCCAAGTCTCCTGCCGGCACAGGCGGCTTCTTTGTGGGGAAGAAGGACGGAACATTACGCCCTTGCATTGACTACAGAGGTCTAAACGAGATCACTGTAAAGGACCGCTATCCCTTACCACTCATCTTGGAGCTATTCGATAGACTACAGGGAGCCAAGATATTCTCCAAGCTTGATTTCAAAGGAGCCTATAACCTCATTCGCATCCACTCTGGCGATGAATGGAAGATGGCTTTTAATACCCGGGATGGGCACTTTGAATACCTGGTGATGCCCTGTGGCCTGTGTAACGCCCTGGCTGTCTTCTAAAATATGATGAACGACATTCTGCATGATCTACTCTACCAATGTGTCATTGTGTACTTGGACGACATCTTGATATTTTCCCAGGACCTGAACACCCACCAGGAAGATGTCAAAAGAGTGCTGCAGAGACTTCACGAGAACCGTTTATACACCAAGTTGTCTAAATGCGAATTCCACAAGGAATCTGTGCCCTTCTTAGGGTACTTTGTATCTAATCAAGGCTTCCAGATGGACCCTCAGAAGCTTGAGAGCATTCAAAAATGGACACAACCCACTGGTCTAAAGTCAGTTTCTGGGATTTACCAACTACTACAGAACATTCATCAAGAATTACTCTTCACTAACTGTTCCACTGACAGCAATGACTAAGAAAGGTGACAATGTCACCAATTGGTTTACGGAAGCTGTGACGGCATTTCAGAAGCTGAAAGACGCCTTCTCGAGTAAGCCATGCCTTCGCCACCCGGATCCAACACGGCCTTTTATTGTGGAAGTTGATGCCTCGGATGTAGGCATAGGGGCTGTGTTAAGCTAGACCAGTGACTCTAAGATCTTACATCCATGTTCTTTCTTCTCCCAACGCTTCTCACTAGCGGAGAAGAACTACGGCATTGGGGATAAAGAACTATTGGCAATAAAGATGGCATTTGAAGAGTGGCGCCCCTGGCTTGAAGGTGCACAGCATCAGATCACTGTTTTCAAGGATCACAAAAATCTGGAGTAATTCCGTCACATTCAGCGCCTAAACTATAGACAGGAAAGATGGTCCCTGTTCTTCAACAGATTGACTTTGTGCTGAAATATCGCCCTGGAGATAAGAACATCAGAGCAGATGCCCTATCTAGCTCATTTCTCTCTGAAGATGTACCTGATGAACCCCAGCATATCATCAACCCGAAGAGAGTTATCCTGTCAGCTACACACCCGGTACCTCCGGGCAAGATCATTGTACCCTGCAATCTAAGAAAGAAACTGTTAGCTTGGGATCACGATTCAAAACTGGCTGGACATCTTGGTCAAAGAAGAACTCTGGCTAAATTACAGAAGTATTACTGGTGGCCCACCATGAAGGAAGACACATTCGCCTATGTTGTTTCTTGTTCCAATTGTGCCAGGCAGAAACCTCCGCCCAGACGTCCTTGGGGCCTGCTTCATCCCTTACCAGTACCAGATGAGCCCTGGACTCACATTGCTACAGACTTTGTAGTAGACTTACCACTTTCTGGAGGTAACAATACCATCTGGGTTACAGTGGACCGTTTCTCGAAGATGACTCACTTCGTGGCTCTCCCTGGCTTGCCTTCAGCCATGGAGCTTGCTAAACTTTTCATCACCCACATCTTTCGCCTACACAGCAAGCCAAAACACATTGTCTCTGTCAGAGGAGCTCAGTTTACAGCAAAGTTCTGGAAGGCTTTGTGAAGAAGTTTGACATCACTCAACTTCCCCTCTGCCTACCATCCTCAGTCGAATGGCCAAACTGAGAGAATGAATAGAACACTCAAGCAGTTCCTTCGAGCCTATGTTGGTTCACATCAAAATGACTGGGCTGAACTGTTGCCCTGGGCTGAATTCGCCATCAACTCTCATCCAGAAACATCTACTGGATCAACACCATTTGAAGTGGTCTACAGATGACTACCTTTACCACGTTTACCACTTCCACTTTCAGTGTCATCCCTGGCAGCTCAATCTACTGCCAATGACATCCAATTACTCTGGAGAAAGACTAAAGAGATGCTCCAAAAAGCAGGAAACGAGCAAAGAAAGGCTATGATGCTCACCACAGCAAGGCTCCTGAATTCCAGCCTGGTGACAAGATCTGGCTGTCTACCAAACATCTAAGACTCAAGCTACCATCAGCTAGATTTGCTCCATGCTTTGTCGGACCCTTTCCCATCCTCCAATGTCTGGGGACACTCACGTATAGTCTGAAACTTCCTCCAGCAATGAAGATTCATAATGCGTTCCATGTCTCGTTACTGAAACCACTTGTGATTAGCAAGTTTTACATCAAGACACCTGAACCTACACCCATTGATGCAGAAGAAGACATCGAGTACAAGGTTGATGCCATCCTTGATGTAAGAAGGAGAGGCAGAGTTTGGGAATACTTCCGGTCATGGGAGGGTTATAGACCTGAAGAAAACTCTTGGGAACCTATGGCTAATATCATGGACAAAGAGATGCTTTGTCAATTCCACCAACTGCATCCTCGAAAACCAAGACCAGGTAGGGGATCTGGAGGGGGACCTTTGAAGGGGGGTACTGTTGTGTACAGCTTTGACCTCTGTGCCTCACCATCTTCCCGCTAGCCTTGGGAAGATGGCTACCGCCGGGTCTGCATGCCACTCTCTCTGGCGTCCCCAGAACGGCAATGGCAAGGCAATCCGCCATGTTTCTACTGAGGGCCTTCTAGGGTGTGCGCGCACGCCACCCACGTCTTTATCCACGTCATGGCGGGAACCTTGGGGGCGTCCCCTCGAGTGATGTCACGCCATCCGGGTAGTTAGCCTGCTCTTCGTTTGCTAATGAATCGAGTTAGCAAGGATTGAACTTGTCCGGTCTAAGCTACTCTGCCGTTTCCTGCTGCCACTGGAAGCTCTCTCTGCCCTTCGGGGTAATTCTCTAACCTAGGTACCTGCTCCTCAGGGGCCCTGTGCTTTCTTTCAGGTGCCTATCAGGGATCAGGTACTCGCTCCTTGAGGGCCTGCTCTCCCTGTGCCTGTATTCAACTACTTCTGCCTGCTGGGATCACCATCTATACAGCTATCAACTTAGTGAGTAATCTAACATTGTCAGTCTGTCTCATCTACAGATCAGCACTGGGAACCTGCATCCTGCACTCCCTATACTATCAGTGCGAGACGGGTCTCCTCTGCCGAGGGCCCCTGGACTGCTACCTCTGGATCACCTCACTACTACCACCTCTGGTGGTAATACTCCGCTGTATAATAAAAAACAAATCTCTGTGTTTGTGTGTCTAGAGTCTAGCCTGAAACTGTGGTTCCTCACGGGGCTCCTCCCCGTGGAAGTGGTCATCACCACAGTACCCAAGAATCCACTCCAACACCTCAAAACCATAACAGCCTGCAACTGCCTCCCGATGATGAGGGCCTATAGGAGTTCCCCCTATAGGTGGTGCCAACATCTCAGCTCAGGGGGGGTCCATGCTCCCGGAACAGTTTTTCAGAAGAACTGTTCATAACAGATGGGAACACTCAGGTTTTGTTTTATTAAAGAGACTAAGAATATTTAGTAAAATTCATCATCAGTCAAGAGGGGCTAAGAAAGCCTTCCATGAAGGACCAATCCTTCCTAGTTTGGCAGTATTCAGGGAGTTTCATCAAACTTGATCTTTGGACACGGGAGCAGCATGATGGGTCTTCAGTTCCTTTGTGGAATCATGTGAGCTCATTAAAAGACAATTAATTCTGACTACAATTAAGCTGGTTATAACTGAGTATAAAAAGTGATTTTTTTAAATTGCTATTTCTGTTTAATTATCACCTGAAAATCCTGTAATTTTTCTGAATTAAAACCACATAGGTTACCTTTAAGACAAAGGGAAAGTGAGCGGAGGAAGAAATTTTGCCTGCACTTGATACTGTTAATAAATAATGTTTATATGATTCTTTTCCTGAAATATTTTCAACTGGAAATGAGAAGAGTTCCTGGAAAAATGCAATTTCATATTAATTTTCTTTAAATTGTCTTTTACTTATAGTATGTTATGTGGCTCATGTAAAGTGAACTGTTTGAAAGCTGATTCTTGAGAAGCTACTTTCCTGAATATTAGTAAGTATCAGTGTTTTAATTTCTCTTTCCTACTTCAGGGAGAATTTTTGGCTGTTGTATTTTCCATTTAATAAACAGTTGAGAATTAAAGTTATTTTTACTAACCCAGTATAAATAGGGTGGTCACTAGTCAATATGGATTACCTCTTTCTTGTCTGGACACTTTGATAGGTGACTCTACCTTAGTGGGCAGGGATTTGCATTATTAAACAATCATATTTACAAACAGAGATGTTTTGTAATAAGTCATTTTTCTAATTTAAAAAAAGTTCTAGGGGGAAACATTCCCCATAGCCCACAGTGGAACTGTCCATCTTCTGTCCCTACCTGCATGATGTTAATATGCAGAAATTAGTGATAGACTATGAGCAAGTTAATGAAGAAATATAAGGGCAAATTTTCAAAGGGTCGTGCGCATAAAAATCGGGACGTCACGCGCATTTTCAAAAGGGCCCGGCCATGCAGATAAGTCTCGATACACGCACAAGTGCTGGGCCCTGAAAAAGGGGCAGGCTAGAGGGTGGGATCTGGGCGGGGAGGGACGGAGGATGGCAGCTGCTGTCCCGAGGAAGCATGCACTGGCAGCCGGCCGGCACATGGAAACTACTTCTGCTCAAGAGGAGCAGTAAGTAGAAAAATAAAAAATTTTCGGGTAGCGAAGTAGGGGAATAGGGGTCAGGGTGGAGAAGGGAACGGGAAGGAAGGGTAGGCCGGGAGGTAGGGAAGTTCCCTCCAGTCTGCTCCTTAATTGGAGTGGATTGGGAGGGAACTGGGTGAAGCCCAATTGTGTTGCCATGCTTAATTTACTAAAATTCACCCCCCCCCTGTGTGCACCATCTGAACATGTGCGTGCAGATTTGAAAACCTGTACACGCATGTGCATGTGGCCAATGGCTTTTATAACATGCGTGCACCGGCACGCATGTTATAAAATTGGTGCGTCCATGTGCGAGCTCTGGGAACCACACACACATCGACGCACGTGCACTCTTTTTAAAATCTACCCCATAATTGGTTGAATACTGAGAGGTGCTTTTTGATGACAAATATTGCAAGTCACCCTTTTTAATAACTCAATTTTTGCTTTATGCATCACCTTAAGTATATTTATGTCTTACATTTTTATATAGCAATAACACTATAGTTCATGTTGTTTTATTTCTATATAGATCACCATTACTGATAATTACATCAGTCACTTCTGATGTGACTTATGAGTGATGCTTTCCTTTGACTTACAACTGCATGCTGCATGTTAGTTAGAAATGTTTTAAGAATTCCTTACTGAGGTAAGAATAGCATTCCCTAAACATGACACAGAGAAATCTCCCAGAGTGTAATTTGTACTTTCTATGCTTCATGAAAAGCTGCAATTACTTTTCTGAATGGCAAAGTGATTACACTATTTAGTATAATAGGTACTTGCTGCTCAATAGTAACTATTGATAACTGTCACCTTGTTTTGTCATATATTTCTTTGCTCCCAAAATTAGCCTACTGCAAAGGGCCAAATACTAATAAATTAGAGCAGATATTCCAATGTGGGAACAAAAGCAAAGTTTACTTGTATGGAATATTATAATCAGACCATTATACATAATCTATAACAATAATGACAAACCTGTAGTCATCTTGCAAGTTTTGTTTGATTTGCAAAGCACTTTCAAAAAGTCTTCTGACTGATCTGCTACTTCTGCTTAGTAGATGTAGATTTAAAGAGAATGCCAAAATAATAATTATACAAAATGTCTCAGTTTAGATTCTAATACATTAAATAAGTGGAAAATAATTCTAAATTTTTATTGCAATTGTACCTATATTATATATTTTAATGGGGAAGAAAAGACCTTAGAAGGCAACAGTACGGAAAAACTACCATCCATCAATTATGGATCATAAAAGCTTCCCACTCCTTTTTTTTTTTTTTTTTTTACAATTGTGTGCAACCACTGTGAAATTATGACATGCAAAAAACATGTATTTGTCAAAGTCCTACATAAAAGCCAATAGGTAACCACCTCTTCAAACATAATCCATTTAGATGGTGTTTACTGAAAACTTTTATGGAAATACCATCATAGGATTTATCTTAGACAGTCAAGCTCCAAAGATGCAAGGATGAACTTCTTGGACGGATTAAGAATTCAACATGTACACATTTCACCAATAGCTGCATCAGGACAGAGCTTATGCACTGAACAAACTGTTTATGGCTGCCTTAAGGTGGGACTTGTATGGATCAAATTTTCACAAAAAACTAAAAGGATATTTAGAATTAATATTACAATCCTTTATAAATAAAGAGACAACCATTACTTAACTTACAAAATTACTGTTGTTTTCAGTCTTATAGTGACATGGTGTTTACCTGATATCATAACAAATGGTCCCTAGCATCTCTGATGCTCTCTCTTTTCTGTTTGACAATAATAGATGCCTACTCTCTTACTGTCCAGAGTCAAAACATTTTTTGGGATCATTCATTCTTTTCATAGATCACAATTATTTGTTTGGTGCATTTCAAACATATTTTTTATTTGTTTTATTCATTCATTTGTTTACCATTATTGTCAATGGGGGATGCAATGCAGCCTATTGTGGGCACCTAAATTTGTATTTTCTAATAATTTCTAATGAGACTGGTGGGTAGACATCATCAGAAGGGGAAAGGCATACCTACACATATGTCAACATGGCACCAAAAGAGGCATGAAGAGCCCAAGGACCCCCAATGGGGCAAAATGGTATCAGGAGTGGCAGGAATTCTGAAAGGCACCATCAGAAGAGCAAAGCATCAGCAAGAGTGGCCAGAACACCCCAAGGCTCCAAAAATGGGATAAAGGTCACCAACAGTGGCATGAACCCTCCCAAAGCAGCACCACGTTTCGCATGAACAGCTGAAGGCACCATGAAGGGGGAATAAAGCACAAAAAGAGGCAGAAAACACTCCAAGGAAGTGATAGAGGGTGAAAGCAATTGAAAGAGTGGCATAAAGACTGACAAGCATCATAAGGGCCACAAAGCAGCCACTCAGAGTGACAAGAATACCCCAAGGCTCCAAACAAGGGGCAAAGGTGCCAACCAAATAGGTAGAAACCCCTAGGCAGCGAGAAGCCAGAGGAAATCCCTGGAGGAGGCCTGATTTAATTTCTGTAAGGCATCATTAGGTGAAGGAAATGTCTAGGAGTTGTTCTTCAGTGAAGGCTAAGATGTAACTGACTAGAGGCACCAAATGCACTTTAGCTACTAGGGACCCGATATTGAAAGTATATTTAGCACTGGATAGCCAGATAAGTAGGACTTATCCGGCTATCTAGTGGTCCACTAAAAATAAGCAACCACTAGATAGCCAGATAAGTCACTTATCCGGCTATCTTTTAGCTGGGCAATTTGTGGACAAGCAATGGGCGGATCTGGTTGGCACTACTTATCAGGTTAATTTACTGGATAAGTAGCGATATTGGTTCTTATCTGGTTAAGTTAATCAGAAACGTTAGTTCAGCATAGAGCTAATCAAACTTAGCCGGATTTAACTTATCCAGTTAAGTAGTGCCTTGACCATGGATATTCAGCAGCATAGCCATGCCGCTGAATATCTCTTGTAACTTAGCCAGATAAATTATATTAAACTAAATTACTTACCTGGCCAGAGCTGAATATTGAACCCTAGTTGTTTAATATCCTGTGATTCAGGGAATCCAGGATATGATTCTTCTTCTGAATCAGTTTTTGCACATACTGTCTCCATTACCTCAGAAGCAGTAATCATGAAGGAACATGGTCCTAATTCTGGGTACCTCACTTCTGCAGCCTTTGCATTTTGCTGTGGTATAAGGCTAAATACCAGCTAAATACTGGAAGAGACCAATAAGTGTAAGAACCACGAAATGTCCAAGAGAGCAGGAAACCATTAAAAATAACTGGGTGGGTAAGACCTGTGTAACACATTGGATAGCCAGAGCAAAACCAAGAATTGACAAGTATCATAGGGGAAAGTATCAAAAGAATCTCAAAGGTAGATGGAGCAGAGGAGAAAGCACCGTAATGTACCAAGACTGGCTTGGATCAGAAGTGACAGCAGTGGTGATTGTAATTAAAAATATAAATGGTAGAACCAGAGGATTGCAGCAAGAAAAGTGGTTGTTGAAACCCTCCCCCCCCCCCCCAAGGTGTGCCTTGAGGGTTGAGGTGGGAGTGGGCAGCAAATTCACAAAACACCAGCAAGGTCAAAGTTGTACCAATAGTTGTATGAAGGGCCCAAGGCGTGGTATAGCAAGAGTGCAAAGGTATGGATGATCAGGGCAAGACCAAGTGCTATAAGAAAAGGATATGTAGATAGCTGGATCAGAGGAGGAATTATCCTAAGGTACTAAGAATGGCTTTCTCTCTGCCATGAAATTTTTTAAATAAAGAAAATTAAATTAAATTTAAAGAAAATGAGAATGGTGTTCAGATTAGGGAACCCTGGCCACCTGACAAACTCACCTCCTCATCCCCAAAGTGAATTATAAAAACTGAAATCTGTCCTTTTGGAGCCAGGACCTAATTAGGAAGTAAAATTAATTCTAACACTAAAGGGTAGATTTTAAAACGTACGCACGGTTCCGGCATGCGCACATGGACGCGGCTATTTTATAATATGTGCGTGTTGGCGCGCGCTTGTAATAAAATACGTTTTCCGTGAGTACATGTGTGCTGGAGTTTTGTGTCCACACATACGCATGTGTGGGTGGCTTGCTCCACGGGTGGAGGGGGGGAATGTTAGAATAATCTATGCGGTGACACGAGTAGGGCTTATCCCTAACCCTATCCTTCCTCCCTCTTTCCCTCTTCCCTTCTCCTCCCCAACCCCTAAACTAACCCTACCTATCCCCATTTTTTTATTTTTATACTTACTGCTGCTCCAGAGCACAAGTAAACACTGTGTGCCTGCCAACTGCCAGCGCGCGCTTCTCCGGGACAGCATCTAATGGTGCTGTCCTGGCCTGCCTCCCGCCCCACCCAGATCCTACCCCCTGGCCTGCCCCTTTCAGCAGGCCATCACTTGTGTGCGTGTCGGGGGTTACATGCATGGCCGGGCCTGTTCTAAAATGCACGCGCTGCATGCAAGGCCCAGCCATGCGCGTAACCCTCTGATTTTTTAAGCGCGCTGGCCTTTTAAAATGTGGATGCAAGGACCTAAGGAATGATGGTAGTAATCACCAAAGAAAACCTAGGGCAAAAACAGCGAGAGATTTGGAGCAATGAATGCTGTGCTGAATAAAAAGAAAAGAAAAAGACTTTTAAGAATAAGAACATAAGAAATTGCCATGCTGGGTCAGACCAAGGATCCATCAAGCCCAGCATCCTGTTTCCAACAGAGGCCAAACCAGGCCACAAGAACCTGGCAAGTACCAAAACACCAAGAAGATCCCATGCTACTGATGCCAGTTATAGCAGAGGCCATTCCCTAAGTCAATTTGATTAATAGCAGTTAATGGACTTCTTCTCCAAGAACTTATCCAAATCTTTTTTAAACCCAGCTACATTAACTGCACTAACCACATCCTCTGGCAACAAATTCCAGAGCTTAATTGTGCATTGAGTGAAAAATAATTTTCTCTGATTAGTCTTAAATGTGCTACTTGCTAACTTCATGGAGTGTCCCCTAGTCCTTCTATTATCCGAAAGTGTAAATAACCTCTCATGATATTAAAGACCTCTATCATATCCCCCCTCAGCCGTCTCTTCTCCAAGTTGAACAGCCCTAACCTTTTCAGCCTTTCCTCATAGGGAGCTGTTCCATCCCCTTATTATTTTGGTCGCCCTTCTCTGTACCTTCTCCATCGCAACTATATCTTTTTTGAGATGTGGAGACCAGAATTGTGTACAGTATTCAAGGTGCGGTCTCATCATGGAGCGATACAGAGGCATTATGACATTTTCCATTTTATTAACCATTCTCTTCCTTATAATTCCTAACATTCTGTTTGCTTTTTTGACTGCTGCAGCATACCGAGCGGATGATTTCAAAGTATTATCCACTAGATGCCTAGATCTTTTTCCTGGGTGGTAGCTCCTAATATGGAACCTAACATCGTGTAACTACAGCAAGGGTTATTTTTCCCTATATGCAACACCTTTTTCTTGTCCACATTAAATTTCATCTGCCATTTGGATGCCCAATCTTCCAGTTTTGCAAGGTCCTCCTGCTACGTATCACAATCCGCTTGTGATACATCGGTCCAAGTACAGATCCCTGAGGCACTCCACTGTTTACCCTTTTGCACTGAGGAAATTGACCATTTAATCCTACTCTGTTTCCTGTCTTTTTACCAGTTTGTAATCTACAAAAGGACATTGCCTCCTATCCCATGACTTTTTAGTTTTCTTAGAAGCCTCTCATGAGGGACTTTGTCAAACATCTTCTGAAAATCCAAATACACTACATCTACCAGTTCACCTTTATCCAGATGTTTATTAACCCCTTCAAAAAAATGAAGCAGATTTGTGAGGCAAGACTTTCCTTGGGTAAAACGCGCTCTTTCCACTGCGGGTCCCCCACTCTGGAATTCACTCCCTCCGGACCTGTGCCAAGAACCCTGTTCTAGTACTTTCAAAAAAAAGCTAAAGACGTGGCTTTTCACCTCAGCATTCCCGGAGAACTAAGACCCAAGGAATACAAGGACACTTCAATCCTCAGGCCCCTATCACATATGTTCAGTGTAGCAATATATCTCAGTTATATTACGCCTTTTATGCTTTTTAATGTTATTTAATGTTATTTATTGTTAATTGGTTTCAATGTATCCACAGTTTCAGTTCCTTGTAAACCAGTGTGATATGTATATTATACAGGAACATCGGTGTATAAAAAATAAAAATAAATAAATAAATAAATCCATGTTGACTGTATTCCATTAAACCATGTCTTTCTTATGCACTGTGATTTTGAACTTTAGAATAGTTTCAACTATTTTTCCCAGCACTGAAGTCTGGCTCACTGGTCTATAGTTTCCCAGATTGCCCCTGGATCCCTTTTTAAATATTGGTGTTATATTGGCCATCCTCCAGTCTTCAGGTACAATGGATGATTTTAATGATAGGTTCCAAATTTTAACTAATGGATACAGGTTGTTATGCTTCTGGCCACCATGTGGCCTCCCTTCCACCAGAGGACTCTGATGAGCCTGGCCCAGAGCTTCTATCTCCAGCATGTCCCTGTTTCCTTGCTACAGTCTGCCTTACAGCCTCCATATCACCTGGGAACCTCCATGAGTTCTCTCTCCTTGCTGACCAACCCCCTCTTGCCTGCCTGCACTATGCCCCAATCTCAGTCCTGTTTAACCTTACCTAGCCTCTGCCTAAATGTTTCAGAATTAATTTTATGTTGGCTCCTTGTTCTAGCCACCCTTGTCTTGTGGCCTTCTCAGGCATTTTGCTGTCTTACTTTGAGGCCTCTGGGCCCTCTGTTCTCTATCTGCTTTGTGGCCTTCTGGCATTCTGCCTTTGTCTAGGTCCTATGGCCTCCTGGCCTTCAGCTCTGTTCAGGCCTAGCCCTGAGTCTTTCCTAAGCCTCTTCCTGACATTAGATCTCTTTCTGCTTCCTGAATGCTGGCCTAGCCCTGAGGCTTCCCTAGGTGTCTTCTAGACTCTAGGCCTTTTCCTGTCTTGCTCCTCAGGCCTTTCTGCCCTATAGCCTTTGGGTTTTCCTATTCCATATTCTGTGTTGTCCTTGTCCTGTCCTGTCCTGTCTTAGTCTGTCTATGCCCTAGTCTCTGTCCCAGTGTTCCTTTGATCCCCACTTACCTTCATGCAGCACCTGTCGGTTCCTTGTTCCAGTTCATTCTTACCTCCTGGCACCTCTAGTCTGTTCCTGAGTTCCAGTGCATCCTTACCTCCACACAGCTTGTCTGTCCCTGAGTTCCAGTTCATCATTATCTCCAGGCAGTTCCAGTTCTTTTCTGAGCTCCAGTCCAGCCTGCTCTCCATTCCTGAGCTCCAGTCCAGTCAGCACTCTGTTTCTGAGCTTCAGCCCTGCCTGCTCATCATGCTTTCTGCCAGCCTCACCAGACTGCCCAAATCTAACTCTAGTCCATCCTGCTATATTGTGGCACCCTGGAGCTGGTTTCTATAACCCTTCCCCAGCTCTGAATCTTCAACATAGGTAAATCAAAGAAAAATTACTGATGGCCAGAAAAATATTTTAAAGGCAGCATGAAGGAGCAACAATTAAAATATTAATACAATGTTAGCATCCGACCACACTTAGAATCAATGGTTAGACCCAAAGCTTCTTGGAAAAATTAGTACTGCCATGGTGACCAATGCATGGACCAAAGCTGTATCCCAGGAAGCATGGAACGACTTCCCTAACAACCGGTGATTGGGTCGGCGCAACATAACTTTAGAAGGTCGAAGCGCAAGGAACGATTAGAATATTTAGAAAAGACTACATAAAAAGTGAGGGTAACAAAAATTAAAAAATAGCATTAATAGAAAGCCCAAATAAGAAATATAAGCTTTAAACATAATTGAAGGGTCAAACTAACTAGTGACAGGGACCATTCTAACATATAACACCAGCAAAAGCAATGATTCACTAGGAGGTATGGGCTGAAGGCAGTTTGGAATTGAGAAAGAAACCTGGTGTAATTTGATGAGAGCAGGAGCATGTCACGTAGCTCATCACCAAGGCCCTGAAAGTTACAAAAAACACAGTTTTACTAATAAGGGCAGTGGAAAAATAAGTGAATGAGTGTATGAATGAATGAAAGGTAATATTTATTGTAATTACCAGTCAAGGTAAAACACCATCAAAATATAGTTAATAAGTGGCTGACTCACAAGAACTAATGAAAGTAGTGATTGTACCAAGAACTAACAAAGAGAGAAAAAGAAACATTGTTTGAGGGTAACACTGATACAAGCATTCTTCAAGGGTTAAAGAGATTGCTAGGAAGTACAAGTTACTTATAAGTTAAATAAGGTAACCAAAATAAAGTATTCTTAGGAAGTCAGGGCCCTTCATGACCAGAAGTTATTCAGGGTAAACAAAAAGGACTTTGGCACAAAGAAGCACTCATCTATCATGGTGTGACTCTGAGAGCCTGTAAGAGAGAATTCTTCAAGTTGAATAAAGAAACACTCACAAATTACAGCATAGTTTTGTGTGTTTGCAGAGTGATTGTATGCAACTACAAGGGACCTGTCCTTGACTGTAGCTAGGGAAATTTCAATTATCATTTATTTTCTATTTAGTCAGTTTCAGTTAACAACAAGACATTGAGAACATACTACCCTAGGGAACTCACTGACTCTAGCTGGCAGAAGAGAGGCTGGTTTTAGGAAGATAGTCTCACTTTTTATGTAGTTTATAGTAAAGAGTAGTAGCTAAAGAAGAAGTGTTACAATTGGCAGTCTGCAGGTTATCCCATGGGCCCGAGCTACCGCCATCATCCTGATTCTGCTGCTAGTGGTCTCGGCTCCTCACTATGGTGAGATACCGCTGATACATGGCAGCCGCTGCTACTCCTGCACTCTCTTCCCGCACTCCTCTAGGTGTGCTCGACGTGCCCTGATTTAAAGGGCCCACAGTGGGGAAATCCCTCATGACATCCCCGGATGACCTCATAGGCTCTGGCCTATAAAGTTTTATTCTTTATTTTATTTTTATTTAAAGCTTTTTTTTATACCGGCATTCATGATAGAATCACATCATACCGGTTTACAAGTAACAAGGGGGGGTGATAACCTAGAACATTTAACAGGTGATAAGAAGCAAGAAAGTTACAATAAAACAGGGGGAGCAAGAACTGGGAGAAGACAAGAAGCTTGAATAGTTTTAGGAGTAAGAACATAAAAGGACAACTATTTACATAGTACTGGAATGTAACTTGGTGGTTGTTGCAGTCAGTCCGTTAGGTCCATTGGAGGAGTCAGTGAGATTCAGGAAAGGCTTGTCTAAATAGCCAAGTCTTAAGTCTTATGTTCCCTTGCTAACTTCACCTTTGCCTTGGCAACAGGGCTCCCTACATCTTAGTAGCATCAGATGCCTTTCTGTGTCTTTGTTCCAGCATCCTTTGTTCTGGGTCTTCAGTCTTCAGTTCCAACATCCTTCATCTTCGTCTAGCGGTCGGCAAAACTTAGGTCAGTCCCTAGGTCTATGCTGATTTTTACTATCTGCTGAAGACATTAGATAGCAAAATGGATAACAGGCCAGAAGGTCAGGGGCCAGGGCAGGGTCAGGATCCAGGTAGTCAATCCAAGACAAACAGGACAGACAAGACCAATGAGAGAAGTAAGGAAGGAAACAAGCAGGGCCAAGAACAAGGGCAGACAGGGAAGGAACTGGACAAGGAACAGAGCACAGAGGAGGTAGGACAACACAAAGAAACAAGATAAGGAATACAGAACAAGGCACAAGGCAAGAACACAACAAGGAAAGCAACATGCACTGGACCACAAGGGCACCAGTAGACCTGTTGCTGAGATGCTGGCTGGTAGCAGGAGAATGTGACATTATCAGCCAGTGCCACGGGAAGTCCAAGTTAGGGGACCTATAAAGGCAATCTTGAGTTAGAGGAAATTCTATCCCAGGTCCTTGGAGCAGCATGCTGCCAGAGTCACTTCGTTTTAGTCCCCACCTCTCCAAAGCTCTGTTCCTGGTCTTCTGGGCACATGCTTGTTAGGGAACCTTTTGTGGAAGTCTCAAATCAATTGAGGTGCTTGCAGATTGGAAGCTGGCTCCCAAGAGTTTTCTTTAGGGCCATACTCACTCCAGGATATGAGATACTGAAGCTTGTTTCTCACCCTTCTAAAATCCAAACTTTCAGTCACCTCCAGGGGCGGATTGGCCTATCGGGGGATCGGGCATCCTCCGGTGGGCCGGTCGTTCCGGTCACGTGGTCTGCCATGCGCAGCCGTGACAGAGCCGTGCTCGGCAGACCACGTGATGTGTCCTGGGCCGGCCTGGGTCGTGAATACCTGGGCTGGTCATCCTCGGGAATCCGCCACTGGTCACCTCATATTGTGTATCCTCTTCGACTGTTACCCCAGAGGGCTTAAGAGGAGATTTTTCCATTCAAGACAGAATGGATCCTTAGTGATGCTGGTAATTTAAGCTTGTACGCCATTGGGCTGAGCTGTCGCTTGATGGGAAAGGGGCCAACGAACCATGGTGCAAACATCATAGAAGGAATATGGAGTTTGAGGTTCTTCATGTTGAATCAAATCAGGGTTCCAGGATGAAGTGGTAGCACTGGACAGCATTTCCTTTCTGCCTGGTTTTTAGCACGTTACATGGCTTGTTCCAAGAGCTGATGGATCTTATGTCATAATTCCAGTAATTCTTACCATTTTAGGTTAACTGCTGGGCAAGGGTCAGTTACAGACACAGGTCTGGCAGATGGGAGTGGCATCCAAAGACCATGTAGAAGGAAGATGACCTGGTGGAAGTGTTAGCATGGCTGTTATGGGCAAATGCAGCCCATGGGAGCAGGGAGGCCTAGTTTTCCTGTCGTTGATGCAGGAAGGTCTTGAGGATTTAGTTTACCTGCTCTGTCTGACCATTGTGCCGAGGTGATAGGCTAAGATAAAATCCAAGGTCACTCCGAAGCTTTGACAAATGGGCAGTGAACCGGACTCCTCTGTCAGAGAGGATGTGATGAGGCAGCCCATGAAGATGGAAGATATGCTGTACGAAGATTCTAGCTAACACAGGTGTAAACAGAAGGCCTGGAAGCAGGAAAAAGTGGACCATTTTAGAGAATCTGTTCACCACTACCCAAATGGTGGTATGGCCACTAGAGAGAGGAAGATTGCTAATGAAATCTGTGATCATGTGGATCCAGGGTTCCATGGGGTTGGCAGCAACAGTAACAGCCCCCCATGGTCATGCACGAACACTTTGTGCATGGTGCAGGTAGGGCAAGAGCCCACATAGTGTTGAATGTCAGTCTTCTATCGAGGCCACCAGTAGTGTCATGCCCCCAGATCCACGGTCATACAGACATGAATCATATGCCCATGCTAGGACCTTCTGCTGTTGGTGCTGAGGCACTACAGTTTTCCCAGGCAGAATGGTGAAGGTAGCTGCCAGTATTATCTTGGTAGCATCAATGATGGGCTGCAAAGGTTCAACGGTCCCATCAGAATCAAAAGAGTGGGAGAGGACATCAGTTTGGCAATTCTTGTCTGCAGGTTGATAGCATAGCTCAAAGTCGAATCGATTAAAAATCAGAGACTGGTGAGCTTGCCTGGGGTTTAATCTCTGAGCCCAAGCCAAGTGTTCCAGGTTCGTATGATCTGTGTATATGACCACAGGGTGCCTGGCCCCATCCAGTAGTTGTTGCCACTCCTCCAAGGCTAGTTTGACTGCTAGGAGTTCACAGGCTCTGATAGTGTAATTTCTTTCTGCCCGCGAAAAATATTTTAAGAAGTTGGAGCAGATAACTAGAGTATCATTATGGTTGTGTTGCAGGAAGACAGCACCCACCCCAAGGGAAGACACATTTTCATCCAGGAAAAAAGGTTTGGTGGGATCCAGGTGATATAGGCACAGATCCTGTGTGAAATGCTCCTTGAAGCATTCAAATGCTTGAGAGTCAAATGCGGGTGTGATCCAGTTTCTGGAATTGTCTCCCCTTTTAGTCAAGGCTCTGAGTGGGGCTGCCAAGGTGGAATAGTGGAAATAAATTGTCTATAATAATTGGCAAAACCCAAAAAATGTTGCATGGCTTTCAGTCTCATGGGCCGTGGCCAGTCCTGCATTGCTTTTAGTTTTTCTGGATCTATGCAGAGACCTTAGTGAGAGATTATGTACCCCAGGAAAGGAAGTTCCTCTTGCTCAATTGCACATTTTTCTAGATTAGCATAAAGATGGTGATCACGGAACTTTTGGAGGTCTTGTTTGACATGGGTTTGATGTTCTTCTAAGGATCTTGAGAAGATCAGGATATCATCTAGGTATACTACTACATACTTGTAAAGCAGATCTCGGAAGATTTCAACCATTGATTGGAGCACTGTGGGGGTGTTGGCATAACAGATACTCATGTCTATCTCAGGTAATGAAAATGTCGCCTTCCCAGATATAAATTAAATATTAAGCTCCCCGGGGGTCCAACTTGGTAAAGATTTGGGCAGCCCACAGACTTGACAAAAGTCCAGCGGGGGTCCGGAAGCGACCTCCTGCACTCAAATCGTATTGCCGTATTGCAAAATGGCGCCGGCCATACAGCCATACGGCCGGCGCCATTTTGCAATACGGCCCCAGTGCAGTAGGTCACTCCCGGACCCCCGCTGGACTTTTGGCAAGTCTTGTGGGGGTCATGAGGGCCCCCCAAGCTGGCCAAAAGTCCCTGGGGGTCCAGCGGGGGTCCGGGAGTGATCTCCTGCGCTCGTGACGTCGGGGACAGGAACCAAAATGGCCCCGGCGCTACCTTTGCCCTCTCATATGACAGGGCAAAGGTAGCGCTGGCGCCATTTCTATTAACGCAGCCATGGCCCGAGAGTGGAAGATCACACCAGGACCCCCCCACTGGACCCCAGGTAATTTAAAACATTTTGGGGGGGTTTGGGAGGGTGGGGGATTTATTTTAAAGGGTCGGGGTGGGTTTTAGGGTTGTTTTAGTGTGCCGGTTTTCCCGCCCTCCCCCTTCCCCTCCCCCCTCCCCCGATTTACGATTTTTGATGATAAATCGGGGGAATTCCTATTGTATCGCACCTCTAACGATTTTTAACGATTTAAAATATATCGGACGATATTTTAAATCGTCAAAAAACGATTCACATCCCTACTAAAAATTGCAAACAGACAGGCAATACAGAAAACCAGTCAAAAATACCAGACAGCAAAAAAACAGACAGTAATACAGAAAACCAGAAAAAAGGTGGGGTGGGATGAAAAATGTGTAACTTTTTCTTTTTTCACATATTTTATTTTGCTAACAAAACACCCAAGTGTAACTAAGAAACGGGGTGGGAGAATCAGGTTGTACTATAGAGGAAGGTCAACAAAATAGTTAGATGAAGAACCAGAAAATAGGAAAAGAAACAGGTATTGTTTCTTTTTTCACATTTTTATTTTGGGGACAAACACCCCAGTATAAGAAAGAAAGAAGTAGGGTAGAGGATCTAGGATGGGATAAAAACTGTAAACAATATCGGGCGGATTTTCAAAGCCCTGCTCGCCGCCGCGCCTATTTTCCATAGGCTGCCGGCGCGCGCAGAACCCGGGACGCGCGTAGGTCCCGGGGTTTTCGGAAGGGGGCATGTCGGGGCGTGTCGGGGGCGGGACCCGATGACGCGGCGTTTCGGGGTCAGGGCGCAGCGTTCTGGGGGCGGAACCGGGGGTGTGGCGCCGGCCCGGGGGCATGGTCCAGGCCTTCGGACCAGCCCCCGGGTCGGAGCACGGCGCGCCAGCACTCCGCTGGCGCGCTTAGATTTACGTCTGCTTCTCGCAGGCGTAAATCTACGGACAAAGGTAAGGGGGGGGTTTAGATAGGGCCAGGGGGGTGGGTTAGGGAAGGGAAGGGAAGGTGAGGGGAGGGCGAAAGAGAGTTCTCTCCGAGGCCGCTCCGATTTCGGCTACGCGCGTATCTTATAAAATCCAGCGTACTTTTGTTTGCGCCTGGTGCGCAAACAAAAGTACGTGAACGTGCTTTTTTAAAAAATCTACCCCTATGGAGGCACCAAAACTTCCAAGGTGGTACATCATAGGCATGGCATATATTCAGAAGCAAGACTCTTAAAGTACTATATCTGGGTCATGACAACCAGACTTAGTGACAGCAGTCATCTTGCTACTCTCATAGAAATTCTGGAAAGTCCATCAAAGGCAGATATATTTTCCAAAACACTAAGGGGTAGATTTTCAAAGGGGTACGCGCGTAAGATACGTGCGTACCCCCCGAAAACCTACCCCAAACCCCCCCTGCCCACGCTGAGCCTATTTTGCATAGGCTCTGCGGCGCATGCCAGCCCCGGGAAGTGCATAAGTCCCGGGGCTTGCATGGAGGGGCATGTCAGGGGCGTGTCGGGGGTCATGCTGGGAGTGATGCAGCGTTTCGGGGGCATGTCAGGAGTGACGCAGCGTTTCAGGGGCGTGTCTGGGGGTGTGGTTCCAGCCTGGGGGCGTGACAGCGGCCCTGGACCAGCCCCCGGACCGGAACATGGAGCGTGGCCGGCCCGGCACGCTCAAGTTACGCCTGCTTCAAGCAGGCGTAACTTTCGTGATAGAGGTAGGGGGAGGTTTAGATAGGGCCGGGGGGGGGGGCGGGGGTTAGGTAGGGAAAGGGAGGGGAAGGTGGGGGAGGGCGAAGGAAAGTTCCCTCCGAGGCTGCTCCGATTTTGGAGAGGCCTCGGAGGGAACGGAGGCAGGCTGCGCGGCTCGGCGCGCACAGGCTGCCGAGTCGCACAGCCTGCCTCCGTTCTATTGAAATCCCGTGTACTCTTGTTCGCGCCTGGTACGCGAACAAAAGTACGCGTGTGCGCAGATTTATAAAATCTGCCCCTAACTTTCCATCAAGTCTGGCACAGTATGGAATGATGAGGGCTCATTATGTCTCCTGTCATTGAGAGGACACATTTACTGGGCATGCTAGTTGGTGGGCAAGAAAGATAGTACTGAGCCACCATCACTAGGTCTGGCCAGATTGCAGACATGTGAGCCCAAAATGCTAGTGCATCTGTGTTCAGTTCTTTGATAGGCTCTGTGAGATAAGAGTGTTACAGAAATTTCTGTTATGGTCTCCTTGCTGGAGTGAGCCAAGGGTCTCTCTTGCCAAAAGCTTTAGCTATGGCCTATATCAGGAGAGATGGTTTTGTATTGGCAATTTGGCTATGACATATTGAAGTGGAGAAGGAAGTGGTAGCTGAAAGGGGGCTAGGCCTTCTTATACTACTCTCTGGAGTGCCCACTCTTTCCTATGCTAAATCTCCACAGTGCATCTGCCTCCCTGGCTTCCAATATCTTCTTCATGTGTGTGAGGTGCTGGGAATAGAGGACAAGAATCCCTTTCACCTATGGATTACAAAGTGTGGCAAGAATGTTTGCATTCTGTCAGTGGTTTCAATCTCACTTGTACCTGCTGCTAGAAGAAGTCCACAAACTGTAACATATCTGTTTCTGTTCTTTTTTGTTCACAGAAACTCTCTAACTTATCCTCCAGAATATTTACTATAGGGATGACCCCACTCAGGGTGGCATTTCTGAAATGGAAATCCTCCATGCATTTAATATATATTTAATGTTTGGCATCTTGCCAGGCAATTATGACCTGGATTGACCACTGTTGGAAACAGGGTAATGGGCTTGATAGACCCATGGTTGGTCTCAATATAGCAATTCTTACATTCTTATTTTATGACTGGTGGAAGGAGCTGTTATATCAGCTTGGGGAAAAATCTTCCACTTGCCTCTGGCTTTTATTTTGAGTGCCCAAAGGGGTCCCTAAGCTAGTACTGCCACCCTCCTTGATGCCAATGCTAGTGGGTGCTACTTTTGCAGGTGATGCACACCAGCATTTGTTAGATGCCCCAGTAACTTTCCTCGACTGATGTCCTTACTGCAGTTTTTGCATCCTTGGGAGCTGATGCTGGCATTGGAGTTAAAGTTAAGGTTACACCCTGAAGAAAAATCCCAGGGGCATTGCTCATGCTGTCTACCTGTACTGCCTGCTCTTCCTGGGAGTTGGTTTCAACACTGTCAATATCATCTATCCCTTTTATCACTTTACAGTAGACTAAAATGCTACTGACTAACCTCTCAAATTTTCTTCAGTTACTAGCTCTTCAATTTCTGATTCATGGAATCCCAGACAAGATTCTTCTTCAGAATTAGTTATTGAAAATACTGCCTCCATTGCCTCAGAAGCAATGGAGGTAAACAAGCATGCTGCTGGTTTTGGCTGTTTTGCTTCTGCTGCTCCTATCCATGCCCTTCCATGCTAATGCCAGCCTTGAATAATTCTCCCCCTTTTTACTTTATTCCTAAACAAGTCGGAGAAGAACAAGTGGTGGTGGTAGCATATGCCTTGAATTGGTTTCTACTTCTGACAATTTTGGTAAAAAATTCCCTTTTCAGTTTAGGGGCAGGACTACTTTTTTTCTTGCTGCTGTTACTAGTAGGTTGGGATGCCTCTGCATTAGATTCTCTTCCTTTGCCATTGCCTGCTCTGCCCTTTCCTCACAATAGCATGATGGAATTTGAAGTGCCTACTGGAGGTTTTGATATCACAAAGGAATTTAATTTATTGATATTATATCACCACTCACTCTACTGAGTACAAAACTGTCTGCTCACACACACACACACATATTGATTTTGAAAAATCTATCATATTAGGAGATTTTAATGTATATGTTAGTGATGTGCCCACTGTGGGAAATATCGTAGTTCCTGCAGTTCGGGCCTTTGAAATTCGGGGGGGACCTGAATTTCGGGTTAGTGTGCATAACTCCCGTTAGGGCGTTCTAACATTTTAACATTAGATCCCTGTTATACTGCCCTTTTGAAATGCTGTAGAAAAGATATTAGTGGGTCAATTGTAAACATTTTTAATTTGTCATTATGTGTCAGAAAATTGCCTCCATACCTAAAAAAGAGCCACAGTATGACCACTACTCAACCCAAAGCAGTTCTCTAACTACTGTCCAGACTCCTCCCTTCCATTCTTTGCTAAAGTTAGAGAATCACTGATTTTGTAACAACTATCCTAGTTCTTTGATGAGTATTCTATTTTAGACCAACATCAATTCAATTTTTGTACATTTCACAGTACAAAGATGCTACTGATTTCTAGTCTAGACATTGTTCATTATGGCTTTGATACTAGTACCTGTTATATGCTAGTCTTACTAGATATGACAGCATTTGACACCATTCTCCTTTCTTGTTTAAAGGATATTGGGATAGCTGGTTCGGTACTTGTCTGGTTTTCATCATATCTATTTAAACAGGTTAAAATGGGAACATTTACCTTCTCAAGGCACCCAGCACCATCTTTAAAGATGGCGCCGGCCATCCAGTTCTCCTACCATGTGACAGGGGCCGGCCAATGGCACGGATACCCTGTCACATGGTAAGGGCAAAGGGCCATCGGCGCTATCTTTATGAGTGGCAGCCGATGGCCTGAGAGCAGGAGATCGCTCCCCGTGCCCCCCCGGACCACCAGGTAATTTTAAAAGGTTTGGGGGGGGGGGGGGGGCGGGAGGGTGGGGGAGGCTAAGGGCGTCGGTTTAAAGGGTCGGGTGGGTTTTTTTTATCGGGCCATCGGCGCCATTTATATTAGTGGCAGCCAAAATGGCGCCGATGGCCCGAGAGCGGGTGATCACGCCGGGACCCCTCCCCCCACTGGACCACCAGGTAATTTAACATTTTGGGGGGGTTCGGGAGGGTGGGGGAGGGTAAGGGATTGGTTTTAAAGGGTCGGGGTGGGTTTAGGGGTTGTTTTGGTGTGCCAGTTTTCCCGCCCTCCCCCCAAATAATTCCTGTGCCCGATTTAACGATTTTTGACGATAAATCGGGGGAATTTGTATTGTATCGCGCACTCTAATGATTTTTGACGATTTAAAAAATATCGACGATTTTTTTAATCGTCAAAAAATGATTCACATCCCTAGTATATAATATAATGCATCTAAGTACAGTATAGGATTGAATCAGGTGTAATTATGGAAATAAGGGGAGCTGTTAAAGGCCCTGGGGGTTGGCTTGTTTAAAAAGCCAGGTCTTTAATAAGGATTTAAATTTCGCAGAGCATGCTTCTAGCCTATGGTTGGTCAGTAGGGCGTTCCAATGCGTGGGGCCAGCAATGGAGAGAGCCCGATCTCTCGTGGATGTGAGGCATGCCTTCTTTAAGGATGGCACTTGGAGGGTCACTTTATTGGATGTTCTAGTGGGATGGTTGGAGCAAGAGAGGTGGAGGGGGTCGTCAAGCCAGTTGGAGTTGTGGGAGTAGATGGCTTTGCGGATGGTGGAGAGGGTTTTAAAGAGGATACGGGATGGGACACGGAGCCAGTGAAGGTCTTTCAGGACAGGAGTGATGTGGTCGTATTTGATGAGGTAATCAGTTAAAGAAAGCAGGAGGGTCTCGGTATTGAGATGCTTGCGGAAGCTGAATTGGGAAGGATGCAGTAAGTTATTGGTTTCAAGGTAGTCTGTTAATTGGGTGTTAACGACCTTCTCCATAATTTTGGAGATGAACGGGAGGTTGGAAATAGGGCGAAAGTTAGCTGGGTCCTTAGGGTCTAGTGAGGATTTCTTGAGCAGCAGTTTGACCACTGCATGTTTGAGGGAGTCGGGTACAATGCCTGCATTGAGGGAGCAATTGATGATGTCAGCAATGGGTTTGGCAATGGTGTCAGGTATCATAAGGAGGGCTTTAGTGGGAATAGTGTCAGAGGGGTGTGTTGCAGGTTTGATCTTTTTGAGGATTGATACGATATCGGTTGATGAGACAAGGTCCAGAGAGTTGAAGGTGGCAGAGGTAGCGCATGAGCATCCAGGGAGGGAGTGGGGGTCAGGGGGGAATCTAAGGAGGATGTTTGCAATTTTAGTGTGAAAGTAGAGAGCCAATTCTTCATACTTGCTGCTCGCTTCATTGTCCGGGATAGCGGGGAGAGCGGGCTTGGTAAGCTTGGATACGTAGGTGAAGAGGGCTTTAGGGTTGTATTTGTAGTCATGTATTCTTGCGGCATAGAAGTCGCATTTAGCTTTAAGGGTGGCAGATCTGTAGTGATGTAGGAAGGACTTGAAGATAGAGGCTTTTTGGGAGGTGGGGTCTTTGCGCCATGCTCTTTCCTTATGTCTGAGGTCATTTTTTATTTGTCTCAGCTCAGTGGAGTACCATGGTTTTTGTTTTTTTGCAGATGGGTTCATTTCACGTCTGGTTAGGGGGCACAGTTTGTTGGCAATACCTAGGGTGATGTTGCTCCATGAGTCAAGGGCAGCCACAGGGGAGGAGCAGTCGAGATTGGATAAGGGTCCGGCTAGGGCTGAGATGAGGTCCTCACTGGGGCAGGGTTTTCTATAGACGATGGAGGTGCTTGTGTAGGGGATGTGTGAAATAAGTGTTTTTATACAGAGAGAGGTTTTGATAATGGAATGGTCAGACCATGGGACAGGGGTACATGCGGGCTTGTTAGGGAAATGGATACTGGTGTTGATAAAGATGAGGTCAAGGGTGTGCCCTGCTGCCATCTGTTGGATGGCAGCAGGGCACTACTGGCATGTGCGGACCATAGAGCTCTGTGCTACGTGCTGGGTGTCACAGAGGGGAGGAGGAAAGGGCAGACAAGTTGCCGCTCTGAGAAATGGCTCAGCCCGTTCCTCCGCCACTGGGGAAGGGGGGAGGGAGTAGGGACTGCCAGACAGTTACACACAGGAGGAGGAAAGGGTAGAAGAGTCGCCGAGCCAGTCCGACCACTGCTGGAGAAGGGGGGAGGGAGTTGGGACAGCTGGAGCAGAGCAAATGCAGTAGAAAGTGGCTGTGAAGAGATCACAAGCAGCTGCACCCTGCAGCAGCCAAAGCGCAAACAGCTGAACAGAGAACAGCTCGCCCTCCTCCCCCGCCCCCTGAGTCCTGCAGATAAGGAGAAGCCAAGTAAATATCCCGCAACTGTGGGGGGGGGGGGGGAGAGGAGGATGGGTGCTGTCAAGCCGCCCATGGGTCTCAGCCACCATGGGAAGAGTTTACATGGGCATTGCTCCACCCCCACTCCCAGCAAAGCTAGAGTCGACAAACCAGACAATCTCTATATCTGCACAGACAATGGAACAACAAAAAATATTGTATACTCACAAGCATTGTGAAATTAAACATATTACAAACGTGTGCTTTCTCTTTTCTTTCTTTTCCATTTAACCAGACTGAGCCACAGCAACGCGTGGCTGGGTACAGCTAGTTCATAAATACATTTATAAAAATGAGATTCACTCTCTATGTTCATGAACATTCATTTATTCTTCTTCCTTTCAGAAACCTTCATTCTCTCTCTCCTCTCTCCCACAGACTCTCATTTGTTCTTTCCCTCCTCTCACTATGGGCCTCCATTCATACAATCTCCTCCTCTCCTAAACCTTCACACGTTCCCCTTTAGATCCTCCATTCACTCTTTTTCTCCCCCATTCATTCCTATTTTTCCTACTCCCATTCACTTATTTCTTCTCTCCATTTACTCCTTTTCTCCCCAAGACCCCCATTCACTCTTTTTGTACCCTATTCCTCATTTTCTCCCATTTCCTTTTTTCTTCTCCCTCCCAGCAGACAAAATCATTCATTCTGTCCCTCCACCCAGCACACCTCTCTGTAAGCAGCCCAGGTGGGCAGAAACTGCTAGGTCCAGTCCTGGTTTTGCTGGTGGTAGATTGCAAGTGACCATGGGGCTTAAGCTACAGACTCTGCCTTCAGTATGAAATCCATGAGGGAACAGGGTCTGTGATTATGTGCAAGCTTATTTCCATGCTTAGAAAACGCTGCATCTGCTTCTCTTTCCTGGAACTTGAGTGAGCTACCTCTGCCTTGTTTATTGGGCCTGGGTGAGCTGCTTCTTTATCAGTCCAGTTGCTTCTCTTTCTTCCATTAGGCACAGGTGAGCTGCTTCTCATTTCTTTGATGGGTACAAATCTGGGGGGGATATTTGATCCCTGTGCCATTCTCACTTATCACCTATTTACACAATACATCATGGGACATTATAAGAAATTTCTCGTTAAATTGCATGTATGTGTGTGTGTGAGTTTGTGTTTGAGGGTGGGGGGGGGGGGGGACTGGCAAAGAAAGTATCAGAAAATTATCAAAATGACTGGGAGACCTAAAATGGAGAGTATCAATTTTGATTTTGTGCTGTGAAGTGTAAGACATTTCATTTAACATTTTTTTGAAGCAGATCATGTCTTTTGAAAACTATTTTGCAGCTGTTGAAATGTGATATCGGCATTCAATTAGCAGGTTTCCAACTGTTAACTATTTTAACAAGCTGTCAACCAATCAAAAAGAGGCATTCTAAAGTACATTACTAAAATTGGAGAGAAGAGAAATTAGGAAGAAGGTATATAGGCTTCCCAAGGAGAAGGTATTTTCAAGATGATAGTGTGAGTGGTTGAAAGAGCTGGATAATAAGGAAGTGAAATTGCATGCAGAGAAAGCAAAAAAGAATTAAAAGTTAAATACCAATTAGTGCATCAAAAGGAAAGAATCTCATCATGAAATGAAAGTGGTGATACTATATTCAGCTCAGAATATGATTAGTAGGGAGAGATGGTAACAATATGCAGTTAGGGATGCTATAAAAAATGTAGAGGTGAGGAAGCATATTGAAATTTAACAAAAGTGAACATAGAAGATTCCCTGAGAGACAAGATAATTAACCATTGTCTAATTTTTGAGTGAATTGGAAAGTCAAATATTTCATACATTTATTTTCTTTAAAGTGGAAGCATTAGCAACTAAAGCTTGCTCCAATTTTCAAATATGATTTTAGAGTTTTAGAAGATTAGCAATCAAGACTGAAGCTGTGAGAATTACTTCACAGCCATTCAGGCTTTAGGTGCCGCTCTTGTGAAACACAACCTTAATGCTGCATGGGAGGAAGAGAACTTTGAGAATCGTATTAGGAGGACAAACCTATCACCTCTCAATATCCCTTAATCATTAAGCATTTCTTCTGCAGATGTGTTTTAAAATAACATGTCCTAGAAACATGGAAATTCCCTCCTGAGGCCATGCCGCCTATTGTGAAAGCTTATTAGCTGCCTTCCCGTAGACAGAGCAGGTGAAGATGATGGCAAGCAGGTTTGAATGTTACTGCTCTTTTAAAAGAAACTCAACAGGAGGAACGTTTGCATAGAGCCAGAATGTTGGTAACGTTTGCACTAGAGCTGGACAGAGATTGGACATTATCTTTTTTTTTGTAACAGAGATCTTTTTGTTATTAGGACAAAAGATCTGAATATTTCCTGATTTTCTAGCACTGTGATAAAGGGTGGACTTCTTGGGTATTGAATTCTTTCTTAAATTTTCTTTGAAATGTTTCATAAACATTAAAGGTGGGCAGTTCATATATTTTGATGCATCTCAGAAGAATTTTTGAAAGTTAGAGAATAGCATTTAATAGAATTGGAAAACCAGTCCCTTAGTTCCTTTAAAAAGTCCTGGCTTCAGAATGAATTGAATTCCAGGTCCTAATTTGTCTCAGAGCAAACTCTTCAATTAGCAGAATGACATTAACTGAGAAAATTTGAAATGAAACCAAAACTTTCTCTTTTTTATGTGGTTTATCTATCTCAAGTACAACTCTAACAGAAATCTAAAAAAACTGTTTGCTCTTTGTATCCTACACAGGCAACTCATTATATGTTTACATTTTCATTTCCCACATACACAGCCAATGAATACATTATTACCCGTTTCCTTGCATCATATTCTTATGACATCATCACCTCATAGAGCCAATCAGGCAGGAGATTTATTCCTTCATATAAATATATACTAATTAGTATTTTGTTTATTTATTTGTATTTATCTATGTGTTTTATATACCATCATTCCATGTGAAAATCAATAGCTCATAACAGTGTAGTATGCCCCTTTTCTCCATCTTAGATCTTATCCTTCATTTTAGATCCAAGAACAAGCTGCCCTTTTGTCTTCCTTCTTCGATGGAGCATCAAGTGATGTTTTTCACTCTTTTAACAGAAAACCATGTTTGTCTGTTACACGCCCCGTCCACGCCCATCTCGCACACGGGCCTGCTCACCTTCATGGTTCCTTGGCAGGTGCTGGGTCGGCCTCCCTAGCGGCAGCTGCTTGCACTTCCAGGCCCCGGCGACCCGCAGCAGCGGTCGCCGGGCCTTCCACTGTGCACCAGGCTTCACGCCGGAGCTCAGCGTCTTTGGTGCTGTTGGCCACGCCCCTATGCGCGTGCGTGGGGATCACCCAGCCTCTCGTAGGGCCAAGGGCGGGTCTTAGCTCCGCGGCGTGCCCTGATTGATTCTCTGTTATAAGGAAGTCCCTGCCTGCACTTCCTTGCCTTGGCAATCAGGTCTGCTTATGCTAGATTGCCTCCACACTTGTACTTGCTCCTGTCTTGTTCCAAGTCTCATTCCAGGATCCTTCTGTCCAGTTCTGTTCCTGCCTTGTTCCTGCTTCCAAGTTCCAGTGTCCTTCTGTTCCAGTTCGTCTGTTCATCTCCCAGATAATACCTCCTGACTGACTCTCTGGTACTGACCTCAGCTTGATACTTGACCCGTCTGCCTGCCTGCCTGTCTCCTGACTCCAGTCTGTTCCTCGACCTGCCTGCCTGCCATCTGCCTCCTGACTCCAGTCTGTTCCTCGATCTGCCTGCCTGCCTGTCTCCTGACTCCAGTCTGTTCCTCGACCTGCTTGCCTGCCGCCTGCCTCCTGCCTCCTGACTCCAGTCTGTTCCTCTACCTGCCTGCCTGCCATCTGCCTCCTGACTCCAGTCTGTTCCTCGACCTGCCTGCCTGCAGCCTGCCTTCTGACTCCAGTCTGTTCCTTGACTCGCCTACCTGCTGCCTGCCTTCTGACGTCCGCCTGCTTCTTGACTCGCCTGCCTGCTGCCTGCCTCTTTACCTCAGCCTGCCTGTGACTTCGTCTGACCTCCGGTACCTGACCTCTGCTTTGTTGACTATTCTTTGGACTGACTCCTGGACTTTGACCTCTGCCTGTTTGACCTCATTTCTAGATTCTGGTTCTGTTCCTAGCCTTGTTATTACCTACGCTATTCTGGTCCTCCTTATTCCAACTGACCTCCTGTCTCGAACCTGACCGTGCTCCCCTTCTATCTGTGGGCATGCTGGGCTTCCACTCTCCCAGGAGACCCTGCGAGGTCCACCTAAGTCCAAGCAGCCCTGCTCCCTACGGTTCCTTCCGGGAGGACCTCGGGCTTCCAGTGGTGAAGCTGTTCCTAGCCTCTCTCTCCTTCCCTGCTCTGCCCCCTGGGGGCAGTTGCCTCCTGGTCCCTATCAGGAGGTGGATCTCCACTGCCGGTGGACAAGGGTCCACCCCCGAGTGCAACATTATCTCTTACAAAAATGGGGAACAATTGATGTTTCATTATGGTTTAATACTCCAAGTGCAGGCTTAACATACTTCTTGTTTTCAGACAGTTATTACTTAATTTTTCATTTCTTAATCAGATCATAAGACTTTAGACAGATACAAAAACAAATTGCTTAGCTCAGCTATTTGTTCCACAGCAATACTCTTAGCAAAGTTTTCCTAATAATGAAGACCCTAAGACACCTAGAGGGTCTTTTCTAATCTAATTCTGCAGTGGTATATATGTTTTTTAGGCTTATTCTGTATGGAAATTTGCAACAACCAGCCTTTTTCAGATGAATGTACAACTTGTTTATTCAAATGTGCCTTTGTTGAGTATGAGACTTCTTTACAGAACATGATACTTTGATAGCAATCATAGAACATCGATTAACATCAAGTACTTGACTTTAAGGATTCATTTATTTATTTTATTTTAGTTTTATTTAGTATATGTTTATTATGATCTTAATAGTTTTATTTGACTTTTATTGTAACAGCTAATTTATTTTCTCTTTGTAGCTTTTAGCTGTTCTCTATTTTACAACTAATGTATTTCCACAATTTTAATTGTAAACCGTTGTGAAGGTTTGTCTGATGTAATGGTATAGAAATGTTAATAAACTTAAACTTGTCTGATTTTGAATTTATTTTCCTTTTCCTTTTATTGTATTAGTTATTGGCATTACCCCCTTGCTACTGTTGATGGGTGTTTTGGATGTATTTTGTGGTTAATCCATTTTTTTGGGATACTGTTGAATATGAACAAATATTCAGTATTTTACCATATTAAGTTTTTGCTTAACATATTTTTTTAATTATGTTAAATAAAAAAATGTCTTTTTAGGATTATGATGGCAAAGCCTGCTCCATGAGCTTGATAAGCTTTTGACAGTTTCTAAAGATCATTGAAGACAGTTAATTTTTCAGTATTAAACCTGTCTTAAATTTGTTTCAGTTTGGTTCCAAAAGTATTTTGGCAAAGAGAGATAAATGATTTTAGTAAGTACTAAATCTCATCCCATTCCTTCTGAATGCATTAAATTACCCACAAATTACATCACAGAGCAAATAGAATTAAATTGCTTCTAAAGCTGGTTGGTCCAATAGCTCAGTGTAAGTGCTGTTGGTTGCCATGTGAAAGATTAGCATTTGATTCTCAAGCTCATCTTCTGCTCCTTGGGACAGCTGTAACTGGGAATGCTGTGAGAGGCAGATCCAGCCATTATACAGCAGCAACATCTGGTGACCAGACTTATGGCCTATGTATGCCAAATTCCAGAGGAAGCTGCAATCCTATGGCTGATGACTGTCACTGTGATGGCTAGACTAAGTGGGAGAAGGGGGGTTAAAAATGAAAAAAAAACAAACCTCTTGGACAAGCTGGGAAAGAAAACTCCATGGCACCACAGCCTTAGCAAAGACTAGCTTTGATCGAGCAGAAAGCCCAGTGAAGCAGGAGGAAATTGATGGATTAAAAAATACCCCCCGAAAATAAACTTTCTCTTGTCTTTCTTCAAATAGTTGCCCTCCTCTTGGTAATCACTATTTTCTATGCAGTTTAATACCAGATGTATACATTAATATACAGTGTACAATGTTGCCAACTAACTCTAAGACATGGTACTACTTTGAGCCAGAGTTCCTGGACATCCTACAAATAGATACACTTCCATGTTTATGGAGCCAATTGTCAAAAAAGTAAACAGATTTAGTTCCCATGGTTCTTGAATATGCTGCCTTATACTCCAAGGCCACAGAGCAGCTGTAAATATATAGTATGCTTCTGTTCTAGTAATTCTCTGCCTTGTAGTCTAAGACTCTTCATGGTATTTGCTGCAGAAGGTGCTCTCCATATCAGGGGTGTTGCTTGGTACTTCATACATCTGGGGCATGGACCCAGAGGTCCTTTTCCTTACCTCCACCCATTCCTCCCCACCCACCAGGGTTACCAACATTTCCACAGACCAAGGCTGGACATTTGAGGACCAGGAAGTTGGGAGAGACACCTCTGTTCCTTCTAGTCTTGCATCCCAGGATAGTGGCAATGAACAATCTATCAATGGATCAATAGATCAATAAGAATGATGGAGCACAATATGCATACATGCATGCATTCCATTAATTGCATATGCACATGTGTACTATCAGGGGTGAATAGCAGGAAAATATCAACCATGGGGAGTTTTTCAGAATCAGCCCACAGAGTATCTGACTTCCTTGTGTGCTTTCCCTCTAGCATGTGTTTCAACAGTTCTGAAAAGCTCATGACTTGAGGGGTACTTCATATGACTTAGAACCTGGCAGAACTGAGCCAAAGAATCTCCAACACAGTGTTGCACTGGAGGTGGACCCTTGGCCTGGTGCAGGATTGGTACGGCCCTCCAGTCAGACCCTGAGAGCACCTGCCACCAGGAGGCGGAGCACAGGAGGAGACAGAGGCTAGCTGGAGCTTCGCCAATAGCAACCCGGGGTTCCCTCAGGTTGAGCCCTTGATTACCCGGGCTGCCTGGTCTTAGGTGGGCCTCGCAGGGTCTCCTAGAGAAGAAGCACAGGGAAGTGCCCACCACGAACAAGGATGCGCTGTCGATGTTCAGGCACGAATGTCCAGAGGTCGGAGGGGGCCAGAAGAGAGTGTCCAGGTGGATAGCGAGGATCAAGGCCAGAGTATCAGTCCAGAATGGTCAGCTGAATCAGGGGTCAGTACCTGTAGTCAGTCCGGGAGTAGTCAGGCCAGGCAGAGGTCAAGTTCCAGGCAGCAATCAGTAGTGGACAGGCAGAGGTTGGTTCCAGGCAGCAATCAGGAGTAGTCAGAGAACAGGCAAAGGTCAGTACCATGAGATCAATCAGAAGGGTACTACCAGGGATGGAGAGATGAAGGAACAGGGGACGCTGGAACAGGAGACACAGGAGACGCTGGAACAGGAGACACTGGAACAAAAGACACTGGAACAGGAGACACTGGAACAAGAGACACTGGAACAAGAGACACTGGAACAGGCAAACTAGAGATGCCGGAGTGTATGACCCGATTGCTAAGGCAAGGCAGTGGTGTCTGACTACTTCCTTATATCCTGATGTTAATCAGGGTGACCCGTGGAGCTGGGAGCCGCCCTTGGCCCTTTAAGAGGCACGCATCTAGGGGCGGGGCCAATGCCATGGAGGATGCCGAGCCCTGCTGTGAGGCCTGGTGAGAAGTGGAAGGCCCAGCAGATGCCACCATGGGGCGCAAGGGCGAGCAGAGCTGGCAGCAGCAGCGGGGGAAGATGACCCGGGACCCGCCGGAGCAGGGATGAGGTGAGCAGGCCTGGGTGCAGGCTGAGCGCGGATGGGACATACAACAGAAACCCCCTTCTAGGCCTCCCCCTCCTCGGTCGTGGCTTGTCTGGATGAGCCTGGTGGAAGTCCCACAACAAGTTCTTGTCAAGTATGTTATGTGAGGGTTCCCAAGAGTTTTCCTTGGCCTCAAATCCCTCCCAGGCAAGGAGGAATTCCCAATGGCCTCGACGCCGACAGACGTCGAGGACTTCTCTTACCTGAAGAGTAGCATCAGGTTCAGCGGAGACGTGCAGTGGAGCGGGTGGACGTCAGGTGGGCCATGACAGTACCAGAGGTTTAAGGAGGGACACATGAAATGTGTTGTGGATGCAATGTTACAAAGTAGCTGTAGTTGATAAGTTACTGTCTGATGATCGAGAATGGTCCGATGTATTTGGGGGCCAGTCTCACACACAACAGTGACCTCCCTGACCAGTCTCTCATATACACAAGTCACTTTCTTGACCAGTCTCTCTCTGTCTCTCCCACACAGTCACCTCCCTGAAAAGTCTGTCCTTCCCACACAGTCAGCTCCCTGGGTAGTCTCTCTCTCTGTCTCTCACACACACCAGTCACCTCCCTGACCAGTCTCTCTCTCTCTCACTTAGCCATCTCCCTGACCAGTATCTCTCTGTCTCTCCCACATCAGTCAGCTTCCTGACCAGTTTCTCACTCTCACACAGACATACCAGTTACCTACCTCACACACCTACACCAGTCACGTCTCTCAAAAATCTTTCTCATATACATTCCAGTCACTTCCCTGACCAGTCTCTCTCTCTCATATGCACAACAGTCACTTCCCTGACCAGTATCTCTCTGTCTCTCACATACAGTCACCTCCCTGACAATCTGTCATATACACCAGACTCTCTCTGTCTCAAAAAAATTAGTCACCTCCCTGATCAGTCTCTGTCTGTCACATATTAGTCACCTCCATGACCAGTCTCTCTCTGTCGCTCCCACACAGTTACCTCCTTGACTAGTCTCTCTCAGTCTCTCACACACACCAGTCACCTCCCTGACAGTATCTCTCTGTCTCTCACACATCAGTCACCCCATGACCAGTCTCTCACTCTCACACACACACACACCACACACACACCAGTTACCTCCTTCACACATCAGTCACCTCCCTCACCAATCTATCACACACATTCCAGTCACCTATCTGACCAGTCTCTCACATGCATACTAGTCACCTCCCTGGCCAGTCTCCCACTCTCACACACCCACACCAATCACCTCCTTCACCAATCTATCTCTCACACACATACCAGTCACCTCCATGACCAGTCTCTCATATTCACAAGTCACCTCCTTGACCAGTCTCTGTCTCAAACAAATCAGTCACCTCCCTGATCAGCCTCTGTCTGTCACACATCAGTCACCTCCCTGACCAATCTCTCTCTCACAGTCACCTCCCTGACCAGTGTCTCTCTGTCTCTCACATATCAGTCACCTCCCTGACCAGTCTTTCACTCTCACACACATCAGTTACCTCTCTCACACACTGACACCAGTCACCCCCTCACCAATCTCTCACACACATACCAGTAACCTCCCTGACCAGGCTCTCTCTCTCTCACACATACACACCAGTCACCTTCCTGACCAGACTCTCACATGCACACCAGTCACCTCCCTGATCAGTCTCTCTCACACACACACATATCAGTCACCTCCCTGACTAGTCTCTATCTCACACACACATACACACCAGTCACCTCCATGACTAGTGTCTCACATGCACACCAGTCACCTCCCTGATCAGTCTCTCTATCTCACACACATATGTCACCTCCCTGACAAGTGTCTCTCTCTCTCTCTCTCACACACACACACACACACACACACCCATCACATCCCTGACAGTCTCTCATATGCACACCAGTCACTTCCCTGATCAGTCTCTCTCACTCTCACATGCATAACAGTAATCTCCTTGACCAGTCTCCTTTTCTCTCACAAACAACAGTTACTTCCCTGACCAGTCTCGGTGACAAGGAGTTGTTGGCAATTAAGCTCGCGTTTGAAGAATGGAGACAATGGCTCGAGGGGGCAAGACACACGACCACCGTATATACGGATCACAAAAACTTAGAGTTTTTGTCCCAGGCACAACGGTTAAACCCTCGCCAAGCCCGCTGGGCCATGTTCTTTAGCCGCTTTGACTTTATCCTACAGTACCGGCCGGCGGCCAAGAATCTCCGAGCTGATGCTCTCTCACGGACCTCCCTATCTGAGGAAGACCAAGAACCTCCACAGTACATTCTAGACCCTAGTAAGGTTCGCCTGTCTGCCCTGACGGTCCTCTCCCAAGATAGGACCGTGGTTCCCCGACAAGATCGTCTAAAGACATTACGCTGGTCTCATGACTCCCTCACTGGAGGGCACGCAGGACGAGAGAGAACATTGGAACTCCTTAATCGTTTTTACTGGTGGCCCAACATGCAACAGGATGTTTGCGTCTATGTAAGTTCTTGCCCCACCTGTGCTCATCAAAAGCCCAGTCCCAGACCCCCGTGCGGTCTTCTACAGCCTCTGCCAGTCCCCACAGAGCCCTGGACCCATCTCGCTACAGACTTTATGGTGGACTTGCCTCCATCTTGTGGTCAGACGGTTATCTGGGTCACTGTCGACCGTTTCTCCAAGATGGTGCACCTTGTTCCATTGACTAAGTTACCCTCTGCACCCGAACTAGCTCTCCTCTTCGCCCAGCATATTTTCCGGCTACACGGCCTCCCACAAGACATAGTTTTCGACTGTGGGCCACAGTTTGTCGCACGTTACTGGAGGGCTCTCTGTAAATGCTTCAAAGTGAAGCTCAGCTTTTCTACGGCTTTCCACCCACAGAGTAACGGGCAGTCTGAAAGGATGAATCGGTCTCTGAAAACCTACCTTCGAGCCTTCACCAATGAGAAGCAAGACAATTGGTCAGAACTGCTACCCTGGGCCGAGTTTGCCTATAACAACCAAGCTCATGCTGCCACTGGGCTCTCACCTTTCCAGGTAGTATACGGGAAACAGCTGAGACCTCTACTTCCCATCGCTACTCCCAGTGCCTCTCCAGCCGCCCAGTTAATGGCTCGACAGCTACAGACCTTGTGGCAAAAGACCCAGAACAAACTGATCCGCTCAGCTTCTTCCGCCAAACAGACGGCTGATCGCCACCGACGACCGACTCCCACCTATCAGCCAGGAGACCGGGTTTGGCTCAGCACCAAAAACATTCGTCTCCGCCTCCCCTCACGAAGATTTGCACCCAGGTTCTGTGGGCCATTCCGGATCACCGAGAGAGTAGGCTCGGTCTCATATCAGCTGAGGTTGCCGTCCTCTCTTCGAGTCCACAATTTTTTTCCACATATCCCTGCTAAAGCCCGTAGTTCTCTCTCGCTACCACCGAAGACCTCCGGATCCATCGCCTACCACCATCGATGATGATCCTACTTACCAGGTACGCGAGGTCCTGGATGTTCGATTCTACAACCAAAGGTGGGAATATCTTCTTGCATGGGAGGGTTGCGGCGACGAGGACAACACCTGGGAGCCCAGCCGTAACATCCTGGACAAATCCCTATTGCAACAGTTCCACCGTGACCACCCGGAGAAACCCGGTCCTCTCAAGAGGGGCCGTAAAGGGGGGGTACTGTTGCGGTCCCGACCGCTTCCCTTCTGTTAGGGCTCAGGCCCGCCTACCTCCGCTTCACTGATCACCGCATTCCACCCGCTCCGGACCCCGGGGGCTTCTCTCACTCCACGTGGCGGCCGCCATTACGGGCCTGCTTCCCTTCGGTCTCGCGCGCGCAAGGACGTCCCTCTTGAGCGCCCAGCTCCCGGAAGCCCAGCCCCGCCCGCGCTGCTGACGTCACGCCCAAGTCCCGATATAACCGGTGTTCAGACTCTCTCTCAACGCCTTGCAACGAGGTTCACAACTCCTTAGTTGTTCTCAGTTGCGCTCCTGATTGATCTCCACGTTGCCTGCTTCTGACTCCGGTTTGCTTCTGACTCCTCTTCAGCTCGCTGCCTGCCTCCGACTCCGGTTTGCTTCTGACTCCGCTTCAGCTCGCTGCCTGCCTTCGACTCCGGTTTGCTTCTTACTCCGCTTCAGCCTGCAGCCAGCCCCTGACTCCGGTCTGCTTCCACCTCCGCTTCAGCCTGCAGCCAGCCTCTGACTCCGGTTTGCTTCTGACTCCGCTTCAGCCTGCAGCCAGCCTCTGACTCCGGTCTGCTTCTGATTCCGCTTCAGCCTACAGCCTGCTTCAGACTCCGGTTTGCTTCTGACCCCGCTTCACCCACTGCCTGCCTCTGTCTCCGGTTGCTACAGACTCCGCAGCCGCCCGCTGCCCTGCCTTCAGCCGGCCCTCGGCCCTGTGCAGCCGGTCCCCTGCCTTCTGGGTACCTTGGACTTCCTATTCTTTCTGCTTGCTCTGGTCCCGGCTTACGCCCATCTCAGCCTCTGGACATTCTATTGACTGCTCCCAGTCCCGAGGACCCGGGACCCTACGGGCTCCTCCCGGGGGGTCCCTGGTTCCTGGGTGAACCCTTCCAGCTTGTGGCTCCGCCCCCCGGCCTACCCTGTCTCCCTAGGTAGGCCGGCCCAAGGGTCCACTATCTTCTCCAGCAGCATCAAACTGCAACAGTAACAGTAGAAGAACAAAACAGCAAGCTGCTGAACTAGGAAAGAAGCAGGGTACAAGGAGTAGGCAGGGCAGCAGGAGAAGGCCAGACAGCCACAGCGATACAACAACATATTGCTGAAATAGGAGAGAGGCAGGGAGCTGTGACAAGAGTGGCAATTGGCAACAACACACAAAGGGGTACATTTTATAAAAAAAAGCACACGCGCGTACTTTTGTTCGCACACCAGGTCACTACTATCAATAGTGTTGCTTGTGCTGGCCCAAGTGCTCCATTGAGGATCAGCATTTCCTCTTCCTGTCCCATTGCCAGGTCTGCCCTTTGATGCCAGTGGAATGATGGAATTCCAAACAGAGTACTAGCAGCTTAAGGGTTTTTAGTGTTACAATGTGCACCCAGTACTAGTGTGAACATACAGACAGCACACCAGAGACAGCCAATTTTGTTAGAAACAAAGCACATACTCCTGTCTGCTTGTTGTCTATGTGTTAACTTACACTATTAACTAAGTAACACTTTGTGGAAGAATCACATACATAGTACACAGGCCCCTTTATATACACAGAAAGAAAGAGCAAAGGCTGTAATGTCTGTTTGTCTGAATTACTGCTGTGCAGCACTGCTCATACTAAAACACAGATCTCTTTTTAACTATGTACTGCAGACATAGTCAGGCCAATGTAATATCGTGCGCTCAGGCTAGTGCACAGGTTAACCCACGGCTGAACACATGTTTTGGATGCGCGTCTCTAACTCCTGTTGCAATAAGGGAATCGGCGCATCAAAATGCACGTCCAAATCAGCGTGTAGGTAATAGCGCTCATCACATGTAAATACCATGTTGAAGAGGCTATTAGCTAGTACCCCTGATGAAAAAATAGCCGTGCGCCCGATGCACACATTTTAACCTCAAAAATGAATGCCAGCCCTGGAGCTGATGTTAAGTTTTGAGGCACCCCAAAACCTGAACAGAAAAGCAGTATTTTCTGCTTTTCTGTGGTTCCTCCGATTTAATATCATTGCAATATTAAATCGGTTGAACCACAGAAAACAGCAACATTAAAAAAAAAAGTCTTGACGGCAGTCAAGTTAGGAAAACGGACGTAAAATTGAGCATCCATTTTCCTAACCCGCACACAGTCACTTTTGCTGGGTGCCCGATGTCGAGGAGGCACTAGGGTCACGCAGTTCCCCCTAGCGCCTCCTTTTTAACACCACAGCTCATTAGCCTAATGCATTGCACTCCTGGGAGAGATGGATGGGCGCGCGTTAAGAAAGCAGGCGCTCAATCTTGAGTGCCCATTTTTTGCGCACCAATATTGCATCGGCTTGAGTATGTCTGACTCTGCAGCACTTTTATTCCAGTTGATACTGTAAACCTGTAACAGACAACAAAAAAGAGATTACAGTGGCTCCTATGACAATTATAATAGAAAACAGCCCACCTTGCTTTCTCCTATCTAAATCTTTTTATAAAAACTTTCTTTCATTCTGACAAAGAGCTTCAGAACCTCTCACCTCTCTGTCTGAAATCAGACAGAGAAATTACTCTGAATAAAATGATGACTGCTCAAAGTTACTGTAAGTTTTCCTTTCAGTTTCAGGTAAAAAAAAAATGAGGAAGTCATAACAAACCAAACTGAAAATTGACTCAGTCGTCAAGTTTTACCCATTTATTTCAAACGAATGCACATCCTTACAAAGAAGCTGGGCTGCTAGTTCTAGTCATCCCTCTAATAAAATCATATTATTTTCACAAATTTGCTGAGTATTGTGATGAGCATTATATGCTCCTTGTGAATACAGGAAGATGGGTTTGTAAGGAAAACCTGGGCAAGGAGATCCAGTATGTAAAATTAATCAGAATAGGAAGTGGACTCCTACTTCTAGAAGGCACAGGGGTTCTGGAGGGGAAGAAACTTCCCAGGCTTTGCTGTGTTGAGAAGATGGGAGAGCCCAGGTGTGGTGGGAGAAGGGTGAGAGCTTGTCTGAAGGAGGGGTAGGTGAAGTGAGGAACTGGGAGGAGTCCTACTAGAACCAGATGAAGAGACAGAGGAGATGGAGGTGCAGGTGTTGAGTAGCCCTGAGGATGAACTGGAGCTGATGGACTTGGGGGACAAGTGGTGGAGATACCTCCAGAAGAGGAAACACTCGTGGAGACTGCATGTCAAGAGCTTTAAGTGAACACTGCTGTGGGGTAGATGTAGCTGCAGCCATAGTGAAAGGGGAGGCACAAACCCCAGTTGCAGACTACAGAGGATGGTGACAATAGAGCTGGGTTCCCTAAGAAGTAGGCCCATAGAGCACAGCCAAGCTTAGGCTGTGCAAGAAGCAACTGTGACCAGCATGCAGGATGATTAAGGTGAGAATTGCTTTCTTATCGTATGAGTTTGAAGCTGATGTGGTTTGATAAAGTAATGCTATAGAGATTTTAAACTAGTGGGATAACCTGGGACTATAGGTGATTAAGTCCAGCTCACAACTGGGGTGAAAGGATTTGGACTCGTAGCTATGACACCCTGGAAGGAACGTGGTAAAGTATAGGAAATACTGACTGAAGATATCTGGTCTGGGGAGCTCCAAGGGTGGAACCAGAGAAATTGCAAGGAGGTATCAGATAGTGGGACTGTGGAAAAGCACCCCCCAGAGGCTTAACTAGTGATTCAGTTCATATGTAACCAGAGAATTGTGACTGGGAAAGTGGCCGGTGGCAAGAACCCACAACAGTGTGTTTTTATTAAATAACACAGGTAAATGTCAATGAAAGATGGTATTTTAAGAGATGCTTTCAGATGTAGAGAGGAAGTATTAGTCCAGGGCATTATCACTTACATTAATGTGAAATCCATGTTGAAGCTTTGGGACCTATTTATAAAACTGTGTTAAACGTGTGCAGTAAGGCACATTATTTACCTGGGCTTCTCATTGTATCAGTGGGTGAAAATATACCTTTTTCCCTGTACATTTCATCCCTGAGATAGGTTGTCAAATATTTAATTAGAGTTTCTGAGTGAACAAACATCTACGTGTGTTAATGACTGAGTGAACAGTGAGGGTATAAGCCACAAACTCATGTGGGAGGGTCACTGAGCAGGGTCTGTGCTGATGAGGATCTGTAGACATGGTGGTGATGGACAGGTAACAGATTGAAAGAACCTTCATAGCCGGTACCAAAAGTGAACATATGTCCTGCTATGCTTCAGTCTTGCCCCTTGCCCCTTTCTTTCAAATTTCTGGCTTCAATACATAAAATAAGACTGCAAGAAAGACAATGAGATGGCAACTTTGAAAGGAGCAAAGGGGCGCATGTGCACACATTGATGCATGTACGTCAGCGCGCGCCCAGACATGCGGCCATTATATAACATTCAAACCCGTACACGTATATGTTAGGAAATAGCCTAGGTGCATGTATGTGTGCACCCAGTTTTGCAAGTGGATGCACACAGCCGTGGAAAGTAGGATCTGGGTTGCGCAAGAGGAGGATTTATATAACAGGCACGCATCCACGCCATGACCAATTTCACCAGTTCATTCACCAGTTCGTTTAGTCTAGAGCTAGGTCCTTAAAACCCTTGGTTCATTAGCCTGCACTCCCCCCCCCCCCCCCCCCCCCCCCGTCACCCCAGACCTCTCAAACCCCTCACAGATGTCTGTTTTTTGTTTTGTTTTTTTTTTAGCTTATACCTCTTTTATGGCAGAAGTAAACTTACATCGCCCTGGATGTGGGCACACGCCCAGACACATTAATACTTGTGTGCACATATCTTGGCCCCACCTTGGAATGCCACAACTTGCCCTGTTTTCGTTCAAAGTGAGATATTCACATATCGGGAGATGTGCGCACATATAGGCGGCTTTTAAAATCAGATGGATGCGCGAATGTCCTACATGCACACACATCTCCCGATTTTGATTCGTACCATCTTTTGAAATTCTCCTCTAAAATGCTAATTTTAACAAATGAAACTCTCCTTCAATTGGATTTCTTTTACTTAAGACAGTGAAAGTAAGTTTAGGTGTACAGGGACCTGCTGCTACAAGACACTTCCAATTCCCCTCTCACTTCACTTCATGATCTTAAGTTCAGGAAAGGGACAATGCGTTTTATCAGATTTAGTAGGATTTAGCATTTAGAAGATAACAATTCCTGTCTCTAACATCCTGACCACTAAGCACCAGTTTACTCTAAAGAAACGTCTGTGCCATGGGTGGTTTCCAACATGCCATAAACCTTAGCCTGCTTAATATATTAATACTTATGGCTAGCTTACTTACCCCTGGTCCCAATTTTAGGCAATATCCCTCTGTTCATCTCTGAAGCAGGCTCTAGCTGGAGGTCTGGAGAATGTGGGCAGGGGAGAAGGCTTTCTTCTGGGTCTGGTACTGGCAGAGCTGGTAGGCTCGCTTCGGGGTCTGGTACTGGCAGAGCTGCCGGGCTGTTTGCTCCTCACCACCTCAACTCCATGTCACTGTCTGACCCTAAGCAGGGCATCTCCTCTCTCTGATCTCCTGGCCACACCTAGTCTTCTCCCTCCTTGATAGCAGGGGGTGCTGGGCTGCTTTGGGTCCACTCCTTTTTCTCCCTATTTGCCCTCCATCTTATACTTTCCAGCTGATAAATATGCATAAGCTCATGCAAAATCATGCAGGGGATGGTGGGTCTTTGCCACATTGCAGGTCATTTCCCCCTCCCCTTTTATTCAGGAGGGAGGGGCCTGCCATGTCAGTATGCCAAGCTGTATGCTAGAGTCAGAATTTTCTCCATTTCAGAATGTTCCCCCTTTATCCAGGGTGGAGGTCCCTCTGACCTCTGGACATCCCTTGGCCAGTCCATGACTTCAGCTAATGGGCTTAACTTGCTGTATTGTCCCTCTGCCTTGGTTTTATTTACACAGGCTCTTGCAAATAGGCATATTTTGATAAGCATCCTTCAGTGCTCATTTAAAGTTCTCATCTGGGCAAAGTTTATTTTCTTTAGCTGTGACAGTGATTTTGGCCTGTTAGTATACTTGTCTGTATACTTCTTGGCTATTATGATTCATATTTGGTGCTTTCAATGGTAAAACATGGGATAACTCCTACAACATATTGGGGAGGATAATTATCCAACAGCCTGCATATGCGAAAGTCTACAAGTACTTTTTACAGCAGACTTTAGCTTGAATTTTCAAAGTGGATTTATGTGTATAAATCTGATTTGAAAAGTTGGGGCGGTGTAACTTTGTGTGTGTATATATATATATTTTTTAATTCTTTATTTTCCAAATTTTTCAATTTAGTCAAAACAACCTTTGTCATTCTGGCAATATTTGAACTATATCATTTCACAATATAAAAAATGAATAACCTATTACAAACAATTGTTCATTTTAAGACCTCAATTTGGGGACTTAATTTAAACACAAAATAACAGGAAATACCAGCTTTTATCTAATGTCCATATATTATTCCTCTTTCTTCCTTTAACACTTTGACACTTAATCTAAGAGGAAATAATTGAGGGGATTTCTCTGTTCTGCAAAAACTTTTCTAACTGTTCCACATCAAAAAACATATACTTTATAGTTCCTATTTTTATTAAGCATCTGCACGGAAATAATAATTGAAATGTTGCTCCGATATTTACCACCCACTGTCTCATTGTAAGAATTTTTTTCCTTCTCACTTGTGAACTTTTAGCTAAATCAGGAAATAATGCTAATTTCTGGCCATGAAACATTTTCTCGGCGGACCTAAAAAACATTTTCATGGTCCATATTTTATCATGCTCAAGAGCAAACACTACAATTAATGTTGTTTTTCCTATAATCTCATTTTGTGATTCTTGCAGGAATTCAGTCAAATTTTCCAAAGGATTTTGTATAGGAATATTATTCTGATTTTCTGCTTTAACAGGGATATAATAGGCTTTAGTTATTGGAGGTATAGCATCATGAGATACTTTTAACAGCACAATATAAAATTCTTTAACCATCTCAATGGGAGTCTTTGTTATAGATTTTGGGAAATTTAAAATCCTCAAATTTAACTTTTTTTGAATTATTTTCCAAAGACTCCAGTCTACATTCATTAGCATCTATCCCCTTAATTAAAGCTAAGGGGGGCAGAGTCGGCCCCGGAAGAGGAGGAGTTGGGGCATCACCGGGGCCGACTCCACGAAGACGCCGTGGATGACGAAAAGGTAAGGGCCTTTTTGCGTCCTATTTCACGCCCAATAGCTACACCTTCTATGGTGGTGCTATTGGGTGCGATCGCTGCCGGCTAGCGCAGGCCCGCCCCCCCATTTCGGCCCCCCGCCCCTCATTCCCTAAAGTATCGCAGGCCTGCGATACTTTAGAAATGAGGCCCTAAGTCACATTTTTTCAAATTCTCACATTGTTTCTCAATCTTAACAATAGATTCAGCATTATTTTTAATTTTAGCATCATGCTCTATAACCATAGGGGTAGATTTTCAGACGAGCGCGAACAGCCTACTTTTGTTTGCGCTCCAGGCGCAAACAAAAGTACGCTGGATTTTAGTAGATACGCGCGTAGTCGCGCGTATCGGCTAAAATCCTGGATCGGCGTGCGCAAGGCTATCGATTTCGTATAGCCTGCGCGCGCCGAGCCGCGCAGCCTACCCCCGTTCCCTCCTAGGCCGCTCCGAAATCGGAGCGGCCTAGAAGGGAACTTTCCTTTGCCCTCCCCTCACCTTCCCCTCCCTTCCCCTACCTAACCCACCCGCCCGGCCCTGTCTAAACCCCTCCCTTACCTTTGTTGGGGGATTTACGCCTCCCGGAGGGAGACGTAAATCCCCGCGCGCCAGCGGGCCTCCTGCGTGCCGGGCCGCGACCTGGGGGCGGGTACGGAGGGCGCGGCCACGCCCCTGGGCCGTAGCCACGCCCCGTACCCGCCCCCAAAACGCTGCCGACACGCCCCCGAAACGCCGCGACGACCGGGCCCGCCCCCCCGACACGCCCCCGACACGCCCCCCTCGGAGAACCCCGGGACTTACGCGAGTCCCGGGGCTCTGCGCGCGCCGGGAGGCCTATGTAAAATAGGCTTCCCGGCGCGCAGGGCCCTGCTCGCGTAAATCCGCCCAAAACCGGGCGGATTTACGCGAGCAGGGCTCTGAAAATCCGCCCCATAGGTTGTAATGTCTTTACATCCTTTGAAATGCCCTCAATTTTCAAAGCAAGGGAAATTTCAAGACTCTTAATTGCTGTCCACAGTGTTTCCAATGTGATCTGCCTTGGGATATCAGGCAAGCTTGGAGTAAATTCTGGCACAACACTAACCAGTGGATTAATATCTGCCATAAATGCCTGGGTTCTTCCAACTGCAGACTCCCCCATCAAAGATGAACCTAATGGGACATTGGTAATTTGTCCCAAGTTCACTTACAGACCTGCATTCAAGGCTGATTCCAACATTGGTGGAGTACGGACTTCAGGGCTGAGGGAGATCAAAATCCTTGAAGTAGAGGGTAAAGGCATTCCTCTACTTATTCCATTATCCTCTATTGGTGTGCTGGTCTCATTTGGTTGCAGAAAACCAACTATGGACTGTTGGGACATTGGGAGAGAAGGTGCTGTAGGAGTTGAGGGGTATACTCTCACAGTTCCCTTTCTCTTCTTCCCCATGTGTGTATATTTAATAGGCATACTTTCAAAAATCATTTCCCTCACACCTACTCCGCCCCTTCACAGTACATGTAAAAGTGCAAGTTAATTGCTTTTTCCTATACTTTTATGTGCCCAACCCCCTTATAATTTTCAAAATGCCATTTAAACATATAAAAACAGAGTTTATGTGCATTAATCCTATTGAAAATGACTCCCTAAGAAGAAACTCCATTGAACAATAACACTATTGAATATAATAATAGGCATCAAGACTGAGATATTTTATGAAAATGTTTAATCAACTGTATCTTTGGAATGTAGTAGTCATTGTTTGGAATTAAGTTACAGTTCGGTTCTATGTGATCTTTATGCTACTCAATGTCAAAGAATACAAATATTATTTTAAAGTTAAGGCTTCGCTGTTCATTTTTGAAACAATTTACAAGTGTCATACTGTCATAGAAAATAAAAATTTCTGTAAAAAAATTTGCACAAAATTTTAGGATGGTACAAAACATGAAGCAATAATATACCATTAAAATTAAACTCATTTTACTACAGAAAAAAGTTTTCCTAGTTTTTCAATAAAAGAAAAAAATATGCTATTTTACATTTTAAAAAATATGAAACAATCTAAAACAAATATAAACGGAACCATTTGTAACACTGCCTTTACAAATTAATAATTTTATAAACATATAATTTTTTTAAATATATTCATCAGTGCAAGATTTTATATTTACCATCTAAAGTAGCAGTATCACTTTTCCCCACTGTTAAATAGTGACCTTCAGACCACATACATCTTTAGTGAGATGATGTTATGATGTGATTAAAAGATGTGGTGAATGCCACAAAAGACAAAGCATTAACTGTGATCCATAAATTAAAGGAAGAAGAGCTTACTATGTGGATTTGGTTAAACAAAGCAACTATATACAGAATATAATACATGGGAAAAAAGTGCCGTAGAATCTGGAAAAAAAAAGCAAAAAAACTTCAGGACAATGAAAGGACTGATTTTGTTGTCTTTATGCAAGCCTATTCACATTAAGGGGATACTGGGGCAGGGTCATTTTATAACAACTTGTGTAACTTATGTGTTGCCAAAATGCATAGCTTCCACTAACTTTCAAAACTAACTTATGCATGCCAGTGGGTTATGTACCTACTTTTTTGCACATAATCCCTGTACAGTTTTATAATAATACATTTATGTGCACAAACCTGTGTCCCCTAAGAATTTTGCAAAAAATATGTTTTATCAGTCTCTGCTCAGAGTGATGGTTTAAGCATTCACATATTCATATTACCCCAACCATGCTCTAAAAGCACTGCTTTTTAACATTTACATTTTTATTTTATCTTAGACTTTAGGGCACAAATCTGGTTCTCTCCAAAAATATGTCCTGGTACAAATATATCATAGCCCATCCTTCTTTGCCTCTAGAATAATTTTATGCTGTTGGTATACTGACTTGAAGACAGTACAATGACAGGAGTATATAGAAGAGGGCGGGAAATTTTTAGCAAATCATCCTAAACTAGTAGTTCAAAGATAATGGGTGACGAATTTGTCTTTTTTTCTGATTTAATGTGGATTCTTGTTGCTCTCTACATATTTTTGGCCTGGCAGCTTCCTCCTGCTCCTCCTTTCAGCTCAATCAGAATTGACCTCTACTGTGCTCCTCCTTTCAGCTCAATCAGAATTGACCTCTACTGTGCTTCGGCACTAGGAGACTTAATTCACAGCTGCTCAGGTTTCCCCCCTATTTTAGCCGAGTCTTTTAAGTGACATTCCTCACTTTTAAGTGACAGGCTCACTCTAGAACCCTGAAATCTTATGGGCCTTAAACCTGGCCACTAGGTGTGCTGTTGTGCAATGTCTGGGCTTCTCCTTCGCTACCCGACCCCCCCCCCCCCTCCCCCACCTCTACCCTGCCTCAGGTGCTGTAACCACCATCCTTGCAGCATCCCCTGCTCTAGTCGACCCAGGGAACAGAGGCCTGGCCTGGGAATCAAACCCAGGCCCTCTGCACAGCAGTGCACAGCACTGCCGCTGGGTCAGCCCGCCGACTTGCATTTAAATTGGATATCAGGACAGAAAAATGAAAAACATAACAGCTCTTTTGTTGCCAATGATCCTGCATTAATAACAATCTCATGATATATATGTAGATTATCATATAAGGCCCTTCATATACACAGTCTTATTAGGATGAAAGAGAACTTGTTTTAGCCATGAGGAAATGTGATACTGTCACTTTAAGCTGCTAACAAGAAACCCAAAGTTGAACTTTGGAGGGCAAAGTTAGGAATTTTCTCTTATTGTTTCTTGAACACAAAAATCTAGTAAGACTGTTTTGCCATTGTCAACAATTTAAAGCTGCAATTCCATTTCATGACAACAGCAAATACTTTTGTGAGTTGCTCAAGCGTGAATATTCATTTGAAAATACATTCTATGTGAGGGAACAATAAAAAGGGAATATTGCAGCTTTATACAAAAAGAGTCATGAAATAACATCAAAACACAACAAGCAGAAATCTTGAGCCACGTTGCCATATCTAATTAGCCCAAGCCTTCCTGAGGCCATTTTCAACCAAAGAATATCTTCTGTTTAGCCACCAGAGTACAAATAGAGGCCAAGGCTTCCTTCCACTAGAGGAAAAGGGGCAGTAATTCATGTTAACATAAAGAAAATCAGTACAAACACAAAAAGGCACTTGAGAGGACACACATTAGCCAGTGCCAAGAACATTTTCTTATGGGTAGGCAGTGAACTCTGTTGCCATATGAGTCTGGGAATGGTACAGTACATATTCTGTACAGAATTCACAAGTACTATAATGTTAGACCAACACTGAAAGAAACATCAATAAACTTTTGACAATATAGCTTTGTTCACAGAGTTGACACGTTATATTGGTACTGATGCTGCAGTACTTTGAGAATACCCTAATCTTCCATTGTCTATGCACAACACCAGCAATTATGCACATACATTAAGTGCTGGTATCTGCTAAACTGCTGCTATCTTTAGCAGTTGCTGGGCACTGACCTTCAGGGCAGCATGTCCATCCAAAGGACCTCACTTGAACACATTTTGCAACAGCATCTTGGATTTTGCACAGTAAAAGAAAAAAAAAAACAAAACAACCTAAATATCCAAAGAGAAACAAATTATAACAAATAGAGAAAGAATACAGAGTCAATCAAAATTGGTCTCAATACCAGCATTGGATTATTCAAAACAAAATCAACTAAAAAAGCTGACTGTACATGATTTTGATTGTTAAACGTCCATATTATCGGTTATATTCACTGAAGCTCCTGAGAAAAGCTTGGCTCAGCGTCATCCAACGCCTTTGTTAGCCTGTACAGTAAGAGATTGACGGTCTGCCCGCGTAATCAGCATATGTCCTTCTGCTCCAATTCTCTGAAACTTCTTTCTTCTTTAGACCCTCATGCCTCCGAATACGTATTCTGTGTATTTAGTTTATCTTTTTTCAACTTTACACCATCCACAAGTTCAAAATTATAATTCTCCAGAGCAGATAAGTTCCTTTCTGACATTCCATTGTGCCAGCAAGCACAATACAGGACTACTCCACAAATGGCTCCCAAAAGGACTCCCAGAGCACTCATGGCTATAATAGTAATAAGAATGGGGTCTAGAGTCTTCAGCACATTGCCTGGCTTCTTGGAGATGTTCTTGTCAAAAGCATCATCATTCTCAGCATAATTTGGTGTGAATCCTGAAAGTGAACAAAGGAGAATAATGTGAATAATTTTCATGACAAAATATGATAGTGCGATTAAAACTGTACTAGGAATATGATTAGAAAGCATTTGCCAGGTAATGTACTTCCTGACCAGTGCAGCACATCTAAGAAATATAGCTCATCAAAAATAGGTTTTTCTAAACTAAAAATCAATTTTTGCATAATTCATATGCCTCAAGCACATAAGATGTGTAGATTTAGAACACGTAACCATTTTGTCCTATCCTTACAAGAGAACTTTATTGAGACAATTTACAGTTCTGTCTGTGTTAAGTGCAAGTAGGAATTGGAAGGGGATCCATGTTAAAAACAAATATATTTTAACATCTGTTACTTGGGTATCAGATTTGGGGGACTGTTCATTTTTCATATTCATCACAGTTGAATTCAATAAGCACATTCAAGATCAAGTTCCTAGACAAAGGAGTTAGCTTGCACACATGATGTCAATTTCCATTCTTCCTATTGGTCAAACAGTCACTTAATACAGCAACACATGACCACATCATTGGATGATAGGAAATTTTAAAATAAGGTCAGCTTCTCCATCCCCTGAACTAAAAAGTGGAAAAAGTAGAACAAAGCTTTGGAATTCGTTGCCAGAGGATGTGGTGAAAGCTATTAATGTAGCTGTGTTTAAAAAAGGTTTGGACAAGTTCCTGGAGGAAAAGTCCATGAACCATTATTAAGCTGGAGTTGCAGAAATCCACTGCTTATTCTTGGGATAAGCAGCTTGGAATTTTATCTACCCATTGGGCTCCTGCCAGGTACTTGTGAACTGGCTTGGCCACTGTTGGAAACAGGATACTGGGCATGATAGATCCTTGATCTGACCCAGTGTGGCAAGCCTTATGTTCTTATATTCTTATGAGTGGCAAAGGAGGAGGGAAAAAGGAAAGATAAATTATTGTAAAGACAAACATTGAGTAGAATAGTAAATGAGGCATTCTTAGTTAGAAATACAAATAATTTCTATAAGCCATGCCATACGACTAAATCGACAATTTAACTTTCTATGATGCAAAACATTGTGTGGAACATTATGATGAATCAGGATGACTGGAAGCCATTCTTATTCATGGGAATATTATGCTATATAAATCATCAAATAAAAATGACTGGATACAAAGATTAAAAAATGAGATGTCATAGACAAATGTGTCCACTGGGGGCAGAATTTATTGACCTCAGTGCCATATCTGAATTTTGTAGAAGAGACTGCTGTCGCAAACTGTCCTTGAAGGGCAGTGCTGGGCCTCGCTGGATCTTTTATTATTATTATACAGCCCCCCAGTGGTCTAAACTAGAGTCTTTAGAAATGATTAAACAACAGTAACACGAGTTGCAGGGGCTCTTTTATTCTTTATTGGCTATTACACACTCCTTGCAATACCCAAGAATCATCAGTCCCAGGGTGTTCTTTTTTTATATTCAGCAAATGTGTATCCAGTATTCAAGTGTCTCAAGTCATTCACGTGATGCAAAGTTAGTATGAGCAAACCACTGTTAATAACATTCAAGGATTATATTTATACTTCCCATTCAATTTGTACATGGCTGCACAGAAAAAAAACTGAAGAGAAATACCAGGGTACTTTCATCTTCTGCCCCAAATTGCTATTCCTCTCTGCTACCACTGGTTTGTTTGCATATCAGAGTCAGTTTATCGACTACAAGCTGCTTTGTGTTGCTGAAAATAAAGTTATGTTTTGTAATGAAGAACTCCTGAATAAAGCCTTCCGCTACCTGAGCTTGAGCTGCCTGAATGTTCTTCCTACCAGGTCAATCTCCTACAGGAGGAAAGTTAACAGAACCTGACTAACGATAGCAATATCTTCTTTCTTAAAAATATGTTTTCTAACAAAAATGTGTTGTACATGTTGACAGCAATTTTGAAGCTCTGTGGGGCTGTTTGTACTTTGTATCTGCGGGCCTGCAGATCAGTGGGAAATTCCCAATGGAGTTTTCTTTTGAAAATCCTGCGATGAGCTGGTGCCACGCAGATTTCTTTGTACCCTCCGTGTGCTTTGCAGGCACAAAGTACGTGGGGGTAAAGAATTCATGGAGATTTCAAAATGAAACCCCTATGTGTACCTCTAAGCCGTGCACAGCACAAGAAATCCCCATATTATTTGCATTATACTGGCTTGAGGTACACAAATTTGATCTCAGCTTGTAAAATGTTGCACAAAAAGAAAACGTTTGCACATGCAGTCTTTCAAAAATTTGAGGGAACATTGCTGGGCTCTCCCTAACCCCAGCCCCGGCGCTGTCCCTTTCCCTGCATGGGTGGTGGGGAAAGGGGGCATTTTCAAAAGGGTTTCTTTCTGTGGGTTAACACCCTTTTATCTTATGTTATGTTCTAATTATATACCAACGTGCTTGAATGAAATTCAGTCCAATGCAGTTTACAACAAAGAATTTAAAAATAATAATAAAATAAAACATTAATAAAATGCATTTACTGGGCAGTCGGGATACCCTGGAGCCCCCCTTTCTCCCTTCCCATCGCACATGAACACACCACACAACTACAACGGTGCAAACAAATTGGATGTAAATGGCCGCAGTTATTAATTAGATGCACCAACATGGAAATCTAATTGGGGGCCGAGTCCTCTATGACTTCCTAACATTCCCCTAAGGAAGGTGCCAGCGTAATTACAAACTATCACGACTACTCTAGCGGATCGCTCAAGGTCCCACAATGCCTGTGGACCTTGAAAGTGTGCTGTCCCGAGGGTCGCATCTGTACATTGCCTCTCAGCAGGCCTACATGCACCCCTTGCACTATCACACTCCTAGCGGCATACGTCAAGGCCCAATCCCTGGGCCCAACCCAGACACTGTAATCTTCACGGAGGAAGGTCCTAGCCTCCTTATTCTTGGCATCTTTCCTACAACTTGACATTGCCCTTTTTTTTTCTTCTCTAGTTGGACTCAGCCCCCTGGTGTGAATGAAACATATAAAACTATAATGTAACAGGGATAACAAAGGTTCATTGCCCACAACCTAACTAACATAGCTCTTCTCTCTACTATAGAACTAAAGGGTGGGTAGGAAGGATATTAACTCCTAGGACTCGACAAGCACCGAGTAGAAAGGGGATAGAGAACCATGCTGGTGACACTTTAACTGTCCCACCAACTACGCCCACAACCAGCCATGTCTCCACATTCCCTTGCATCCAATTGGATGATAAACTGCAGACGTCATGGCTGGATGTCATCAGATTGCCACACAATGAGCCAATCCTGCTGCGCCGTGTCATCCGTGGGCACAAGGGAAGAGAAGGAGTACCCATCCATGCCAGCTACCTGGCCATGCGGCTGGCGTCATTACACGTCGGGTAGGGAGGAAGAGCCACCATCGCTGATGCCACACCCAACACAACCCACAGATGCAAGGTAAGCAGGGAGGCCTACTGGTCGGGAGCCCCGGGTGAATGTTACTTGCAGAATCTGCACATCTGCATTGGGGAGCCAACCATTTACTCACAGAAATCTTTTGAAACTTGCCGCCTTTAAAAAAGCCCACTCAATCAACATGCATCATATCAAAATTGGTCCAATTTCTACAACCAAACTCAGATTAAAAAAATATAACATCTAAACTCTCTCTGAAAGTACACTGAAAAGGATATGTTTTCAAGTTTAAACATGCATTGAATGTTTCGCTTTTTTTTTTCCTGTTATATTCTTTCCTTGGGAGTCCACGCCAGTCACCCATGGCACTTCCTTTGTGTCTTGTACTCTAGGAGGAGAACTTTCAAGCAAAAGCTTGTGGCAGCATTTATGCGTGTATATGGTCGTGCGTAGTTTCACCATAGCATTTTATAATCCGCATATTTTATAAAATACGTGTATCTCTACCCTGCAACATATATGCAATGCTTGAAAGTGAATACTTCAATGCATTGAATACCTATATTTTTACTACCTGTTTTAAAAATATCCACGTGCATAGTTTAGACACAAAAGTAAAGTACAACTTACTTGCATATATGGGGATTTATGTGCGTAAGTCGGCCAATTTTAAACTATGAGCATCTCAAAGAAATTGCCAGCTTTGTAAATTAGTCTATGAAGTCCCCAGTCCTTCTCCAGGACATCGAGACCCTCCTGGGTCTTCAGCCTAAACTCCCTCCCAGTTCACTCATATCCCCCCCCCCCACCTGACCAATAGTATACAATAAACAAGTTTAATATCACTTATTCCAGATAATTAGCAGATATAAAAATATGCAAGTAAGTTGGCAAATGTTTGCATGTGTCTTTTACAAGAGCAGCCTACATGAGTAAGCACTGGCCCCACCCTCGCGCACCCCTGGATCACCCCTTTTTTTTACACGTGGATATGTGCATGCGAAAGCGACTACACAATGGGGTAGATTTTCAAAACAGCGCGCGGGCGTACACGCTACCCGGCCCGCACACATGTACGTCTGATTTTATATAACTTGCGCACATAGGCGCGCACAAGTTATAAAATCGGGGGTCGGCGCATGCAAAGGGGTACACAACTGTGCACTTTGTGCGTGCTGAGCCGCGCTGCCTTCCCCCGTTCCCTCCCAGGTTGCTCCAAAATCGGAGCGGCCTCAGAGGGAACTTCCCTACCCCCCCACCCCACCTTCCCTTCCCCTAACTCCCCCGCCCTTTCCCCCCCTGCCTTTTTCTTTTTTTTCTTTTCTTTCCAAACTTACTTCAGCCCTGGGGCAAATGGTCGCGGTGCCGGAGGCCTCTGGTCACGCCCCCGCCCCAGACCACCCCGCCCCCTCCCCACCCATTTTGGAAGCCCTGTGTCTTACACGCGTCCCGGGGCTTTACGCGCTAAAATAGGCCCGGCACGTGTAGGTCGATTTATGAGCGCAGCTTTTTGAAAATCCGGCCCACACATTTTTTCTACTTTTCTAAAACATGTTAAATACAAGTAGAGGTTACCTGCACGCATATATGCTTTTTATGCACTTAAATTTTTGAAAAGTCATTCCTAAGGGCCTGATTTTCAAATACACTTACGTACTTAAAACTAGTTTGTGCATGTGTAAATGCACGTTACCTGTGTAAGAAAGCTTTTGAAAATTGCTGCAATACAAGCCATTGAATGGTCCATAGGTTTTACTCAAGATAAGCACACTTAGGGGCGGATTTTAAACCACCTGCTCGCGTAAATCCGGCCGGATTTACGCGAGCAGGGCCCTCCCACGCCGGCATGCCTATTTTGCATAGGATGCCGGCGCGCGCAGAGCCCTGGGACTCGCGTAAGTCCAAGGGTTTCTGAAAAGGGGCGTGTCAGGGCGTGTCGGGGCGTCGCCGAGTGATGCCGCGTTTGGGGAGCGGGCCCGGGCGAGGCGCCGGCCCGGGGGTGTTCCGGGGGCATGGCCGCGCCCTCCGGAACAGCCCCCGGGTTGGGTCTCGGCGCGGCAGCCGGATGCTGCCGCGCGCGGATTTACATCTGCCTCCGGCAGGCGTAAATCCATGGATAAAGGTAGGGGGGCGTTTAGATAGGGCCGGGGGGTGGGTTAGGTAGGGGAAGGGAGGGGAAGGTGATGGGAGGGCGAAAGTAAGTTCCCTCAGAGGCCGCTCCGATTTCGGAGCGGCCTCGGAGGGAACGGAGGCAGGCTGCGCGGCTCGGCGCGCGCAGGCTGCCCAAAATCGGCAGCCTTGCGCGTGCCGATCCTGGCTTTTATAAAATATGCACGGCTACGCACGTATCTTATAAAATCCAGTGTACTTTTGTTTGCGCCTGGTGCGCAAACAAAAGTACGCGAACGAGCAATTTTTTAAAATCTACCCGTTAATGTGGGTAAATGGATTTTGAAAATTGCTGGGATAGTATGCTACATTTACATGAGTTTCGACAGGGTTATAGTATAAAAGCTGGGGCTTGTCAGTTGAAGAGCCCTGCAGGGCTGCAGTGACTGACGGTTACTACCAGACCTGTTTGGTGTTTTCTTTCTGCCCCCTTGTGACTTGACAGGCTAAACGCCAGAGGTGACAAAGGACATATAGTACATAGAACATCATAAGCTTTTGACCAAAAAATGTTATTTCAAAAAATATTCTCCTATTGAGGCTAAAATATTTTCAGGTAACCGAATGCAAATAAAGGTAGCTTGTACCTGTTTTATTGATTTCTGGATCCTCTTCATCTATTTCATTGCCCATATCATCAGTCTCTGGATCTAATAGTGGAAAGAGAGCTGTACTATTAGTAAAGTAACAGGAAACCATGGCCCAACTGTGCTACACTTGATGCTACAGAGCTGATTCATTAAATTCCCAGGCGGTGAAAGTAGAATTTCTCTTGACTTTTTGGATTCATGAGAATCACAGTTCTAGCCACTTACTCTATAAGCTCAGTCAACAGAAATGATGCATGGTATGTTGAATTTTAGAGAGGATGGATAAAATGAGTGTTAAAAGGAGGAAAATGGATGTCTTCATTCCATTCCTTCCCTGTGCCAATTACTCAAACTTCAAAGTATAAGGATACAAAAATGCATGGTTCTGCTGTGAGAATGCATCAGATCTTGTGCTCATTGCAATAACTGCACTATCACTTATAAGCTAAAAAATATTTTGTTAGGTTACTAACTGAGCTCTGCAGTCTTGCCAAAAATATTTTAGAGAATCTTTACCATCCACACAGCAGACAGGACCTCGAATTAACATTTCATCCAAAACAGAGAGACGAACAGCATGAATCTCAATGAGCGATGTGAGCATCCTTATAACCTTGTCGTTCCATTTTCACCTCTATGAATAGCAGGATGACCTTTTTTTACTTATTTATTTATTTTTATTTATTTATTTAAGGTTTTTTTATACCGGCATTCATGAACTCGTTCACATCATGTCGGTTTACAGAAAACAGGGGTGCGGATAATACAACCAAAAAACATAAATAACGTGATGAAGAGAAGCAGTTACAATTAACAAGGGCTAATGAACTGGGAATGTAAGAAATAGAAAGAGATAGAGGAGAATAATTATGTACAAAAGTTCAATATAAATATGGTGTCTCATATGTACAGTCTCTGAGTAGAGAGTTTGTTTATGGTGCATATTAGGTAGAGTTCGAGAAGGCTTGCCTGAAAAGCCATGTCTTGAGTCTTTTCCTAAAGGTTAGGAGACATGGTTCGTTTCTGAGTTCTGGAGGGATGGAGTTCCATAACTGTGGGCCTGCGGTGGAAAGGGCTCGGTCTCTTAAGGTGCTGTGATTAGTGGTTTTCGTGGGTGGAACAATGAGGCATCCTCTGTAGGCTTCCCTGGTCGGTCTTGTGGATTTGTGGAAGCGGGGAGGAATTTGTAGATCGATTGTGGTATGTTGGTGAATGATTTTGTATATCAAGGTGATGGATTTATAAATGACTCTGAAATGAATTGGTAACCAGTGGAGGTCTTGTAGCACTGGGGAGATATGGTCTCTTTTCTTAGTGTTTGTCAGTAGACGGGCTGCTGCGTTTTGGACCATTTGGAGCGGTTTTGTGTATGAGGAGGGGAGGCCAAGTAAAGTGGAGCAGCAGTAGTCCAATTTTGAGAAAATGAGGGCTTGGAGGATGGTTCTGAAGTCTTTGGCATGGAAGAGTGGTCGTATCCTTTTTAAAACTTGCAGTTTATAGAAACAGTCTTTGGTGGTTTTATTGATGTGGGCTTTGAAGTTTAGTTTATTGTCGATTAGCACACCTAGATCTCTTACATGAGTGGGTTGTAGGTTGTTTGGCAGAGAGGTTGTGAGATTGTTATCAGGAGTTATGAGTAATACTTCAGTTTTGGCGGAGTTTAGTACCAGATTGAGGCTGTTGAGGAGGTTTTTGATTTCTAGGTGACAGGATTCCCAGTATTCAAGGGTTTTTGAGTATGATTCTTTGATGGGGATCAGGATCTGGATATCATCTGCATAGAGAAAGTGTATTAACTTGAGGTTGATGAGGAGTTGACATAGTGGTAGGAGGTAAATATTAAAGAGTGTAGGGGATAAAGAGGAACCTTGTGGGACTCCGATGGTCGAGTCGTGGCGTGATGATTCTTTATTCTGGATTTTTACCTTGTAGCCTCTGTTGGTTAGGAACGATTTGAACCAGGAGAGCGCTAAACCAGAGATTCCTATCGCAGCTAGCAGTTTGATGAGGATAGCGTGATTTACGGTATCGAAAGCTGCTGAGAGGTCCAAAAGGATCAATAGAAAGGATTGACCTTTGTCTGTACCTAAGATGAGTAGGTCTGTTAGGGAGGTAAGTAGGGATTCTGTGCCCCTATTTTTGCGGAATCCATGCTGTGAGGCGGATAGAATTTTGTTGTCTTCGATGAAGTCCGATAGTTGGGCGTTCACAAGCCTTTCCATAATCTTAGCTATGATAGGGAGATTAGCTATTGGACGGTAGTTGTTGGGGTCTTTTAGGTCCAGGTTGGGTTTTTTTAAAAGAGGTTTGAGTGAGGCTTGTTTGAGGTCTTCTGGGAAGGAACCTTGGGATAGCGAGCAGTTGATGATGTCTGCTAATGTTTTGGATATGGTGTCTGGTATTGAGAGGAGAAGTTTTGAGGGAATATGGTCCGCTGGGTGCGAAGATGGTTTCATTCTTTTAAGGATGGTTTGGATTTCGGAAGATGAAGTGGGTTCAAACATTTCAAGATGAATGTTTTTGATGTGAGGCATTAGGGCTGGAGTTAGAGGGATGATATTGGAGGGAAGTTGAGTAAGAAGATTTGTGATTTTGTTTTGAAAGAAGATGGCGAGTTCATCTGCTTTAGCTTGAGCTTGGTTACTAGGGCATTCTGGTGAGGGTACTTGGGTTAGGGAGGAAACATAGGAGAATAGAGCTTTTGCATCAAAGACTAAGTTGTGGATTTTGGAGGCAAAAAAGTCTCTTTTTGATTTGGAGGTGCTGGCCTTGTATTGTTGTAGCGAGCGTTTGTAGGCTGAGAGTGTGCTAGCAGTAGGACTTTTCCGCCAGTTGGATTCCATTTGTCTTAATTTTTGTTTTAGCCTTCTAAGATCGTCGGTGAACCATGGTTGTTTTTTGGAGGCGTCTGGGTGGGATTTTTTTGTTGTTAGAGGGCAGAGCTTATTGGCTATGGATTCTGTGATGGAGTTCCATGATCGTAAGGCCGTATTGGGATCGGTGAGAACAATAGCGGGAAGGTGTTTGGTCAGCTGATTGGTGAGGTCGTCGGGGTGACAAGGTTTCCTGTAATTAAAGGAGGGAGTAGGTGGATGAGGAGCAGTAGATTTTTCCAATGCGAATGAGGTAGAAATCAGGGAGTGATCCGACCAGGGTATCTTCGTATTTTTTGGTGGGGAAGACGATTTTATGCCTTTGTTGATAAAGATCAGGTCCAACGTATGTCCTGCTTTATGTGTCGGGTTATTGACTATTTGGGTAAAGCCCATCGCTGAGAATGCTAGAAGGAGAGTTTGGCAGCTAGTTGAGAGAGCTGAGTTATCCATGTGGAGATTGAAATCTCCTAGTATTATTGCTGGGGCGTCCAGGTTTAGGAAGGTTGTGGTTATTTCGATGATGGGTGAGACGTCGGCTTCTAAGAGTCCTGGGGGGGCATAGATGAGAAGTATTTGAAGTTGGTGTGATGTGAAGAATCCAATTTCAAGTTTGGTATCGGAGTGGATCGGATGTTGTGAGAATTTGAGGTCTTTTTTAGTTGCAAGTAGGATTCCTCCTCCCCTCTTTTTCAGTCTAGGCAGGGAGAAGATGTCGTAGGTTAGCGTCGGTAGTTGGTTTAATATTGCAGTATCTGAGGGTTTCAACCATGTTTCAGTTATTGCGCAAATATCTGGTTTATCGTCAGTGAGGTAGTCGTTGAGGATTAGTGATTTTTTGGTTATAGATTGTGCATTGAATAGCGATAGGGTGAATAGGGAGAGGCCTAGTAGTTGGGTTATCGGAGCTATTAGGATTGGTGTGAGTGTTTTAAGGTTGCGAAGGTTTGCTTGTCTGGTTGGATTTCTTTTCTGTGAGAAATAGTGAGGTGTGATTGGGATTGCAAATGTTGGATGCATTTTAGAGGCTAGGTCCATTTTAATTGTGGGTGTTGTTATAGAAGATGCTGTGTTTGTTTGAGTGGAGTTGTTAACAGATTGTGTAGACTCTGCAAGAGTTGGGGGCTGTAATCTCTACTGATGATAGCCACTTTAGTTCCCAGTTTATAGGGTGTTGCACTGAGCATAAATTATTACAGAAAAAGAATGTATGCAAGCAAAGCCCCTCTTGACCATAATACGAGTATAGCAGCTCTTCTACTGGTTTCCCCTGTTTGCTCCTAGGTTACATACCTTTACAGTCTTCAGGTGCCACGTGGTTGACAATACTGATGTCATCAACTGCAATTCCACCAGCACTTCCTTTTCCAATCTCTCCCTCCACAATCACCTATGAAAACCAGACCACAGCACTTAGCTCACAGCAATTAGCAAGTTCAATTCTTAAAATCCTGGAACTAAATATTAGCTTCTGCACATAAAGTCATGGCCTTCACAGGATACCATTGCTCATAAAGTTTAATTGCTAATTTGCCTTTTTTTTTTTTGTCCTTTACAAGATGTTAAAGTATATTCGCGTACACAGTCAAAAGGCTTTTCTCGATATACAACAGGAGTAAAATCAGAATGACAGGCTGCAGTGTACTACTTTGCATTGTTTCCCCCCCAAATACTTTGAAATTCAAGACAGGGGTTAAGAGATCAGTCAGCAACTGTGATGTAAACATAGTAAGAGAGTTGTCAAACACTGGTGAATTGTGAGTGCGAAGTACTAGTGGATAAATGTCAGGATAAATCTGAGAAGTGATTGTAGACGCTGTTGTACTGTAAGGCCTACCCATCAAATTCTGAACACTAAAGATCAGAGTACAGTATCCTATTGCAGGTGGGCTTTTTTTTCAAATATTTAAACTGGATTTCAGAAGGAGGAAGGGCAAGAAATCAGTAGGCATGTCAAAGGACCCAAATTAAAGACGATGTGCAAACAGGCCAATCAGAAAATAAGCGAAAAATAAACATCATTTGATCTTGTGCAATAATCATTAAAATTGATTTTTATGCTATTTGTTTGCCAGACAAAGGAACCATTAGTGGTCCTTAAACTACAGCTAAGGGGCTTTTTCTTTGCTTTAATTTGTGTCCGCCTTAAAAGATGTATATTTCTCTGGAAATATACATCTTTTAAGGCGGACACAAATTATACATCTGGAAATATACATCATGGTACACCCCTGAACTGACAGCTCTAAAACGCACCCTCAGGAAATTGGAAAAAGATTGGCGTAACAATCCCTCCCTCACAAAAAGAAATACTTACAGAGCAATCCTACATATCTATCGTGAGCAAACCCTCAACGCAAAAAAAAAATTACCATGCAAAAAAAATACATAACCTGCAATTTAATGCAAACGCTCTCTTCACGTATGTAACACAAATGACTAAAACCAATACCACTTCCACCTGTAATAAAGATGCCCAAACCAAAAGTGAGAACTTAGCTAAATACTTTCATGAGAAAATAGTTAAAATCATGGCACGGTTCCCTGGCAATAATCCCCTGACCAAAACCATCCCACATGATTCCTCTGCTATATTTAATGCCTTGAACCCACCACGTTCCTAGAGATTCAAAATACCATTAAAAAAATGAAACCTGCCACAATTTCCAAGTGACACTATACCCACCAAACATCTTCTCTCCATCCCTGAAATCATAGCACCCTCAATTGCTAAAATTATCAATTGCTCAATAGCTTCCGGAGAAATCCCTAATACGCTTAAACAAGCTATCATCAGACCTATTCTAAAAAAGCCCAAAGTTGATGCCTCTGACCTAACCAACTACCGACCTATTTCCAACCTTCCCTTCATAGCAAAAATCCTTGAAAAAATTGTAAACACGCAGCTCACTGGAAAAATTTGAAATTCTCTCACCATTGCAACATGGTTTTCGTAAATGTATGAGCACCGAAACTCTACTCATCTCTCTTATCAATACCATACTTACGGGGTTCGACAAAGGTCAATCCTTCCTATTAGCCATGCTTGACATTTCTGCGGCCTTCGATACTATTAATCACAACATTCTCATTACACGGCTCAAGGAAATCGGCATATCTAACACCCCACTGCAATGGTTTGAAGCTTTCCTACAAGGACGGCAATATAAAGTCAATTTTGAAAACCATGAATCGCAACCATACAATATAAATCATGGAGTACCACAAGGATCTGCCCTCTCCTCTACTCTCTTTAATATTTATATCCTCCCTCTTTGTCACCTACTGACAGAACTTGGCCTTATGTACTTCATCTATGCAGATGATGTACAAATTATCATCCCCATCACTGACTCCCTTAATGATGCCCTTAAAACATGGAATACTGCTCTTACCGCCATTAGTAACCTCCTTACTAGCATCAATCTGGCCATTAACCCCGATAAAACAGAACTTATGGTCATTTCCCCACAGAATCACAAAAACACAATTGCTGCCACTCACACATCACTCACTTCTCCTGACTTCACTGTTAAAAACCTTGGAGTCACATTAGACAACCACCTTAATTTTAAAAAACATATCAACAACATTATTAAAGATGGGTTCTTCAAACTACACACTCTAAAAAAAAATTAAGACCATTACTCTACCAACACGATTTCTGTACTGTACTGCAATCCCTCATTTTTTCGAAAGTTGATTATTGTAATGCCCTTCTCCTAGGCCTACCCAAAACTACCATTCTACCACTACAAATGCTTCAGAATGCAGCAGCACGTATTCTCACCAACACTAGAAAATCGGAACATATTACTCCCATACTCAGAGATCTGCACTGGCTCCCCATTGTGCAGAGAATCATGTTCAAAACCTTATCTCTAATACACAAGACCTTACACAATGAAAACATGACATGGTTCAATAATGAACTTTACTTCCACAAACACTCCAGAACCCCTAGAAAGGTATGACCTAAACAGAAATAGAAATATCCAGACAATCTAAGGCCTAGATGGCCCTGTATTATTTAAACCCAGTGCAACAGTGCCATTTCCCTCACTGATCTGATGAAGGAAGCCTAACTTTTGAAAACGAGTCACGTATGTATTGAGGTAGTCCAATAAAATGGTATCAAGTACAGCTTGTTGATTCTTATTTCAACATATTCAAGTGGATTAACCAGGCCATCACAACGGTTAAGAACATAAGAACATAAGAAAATGCCATACTGCGTCAGACCAAGGGTCCATCAAGCCCAGCATCCTGTTTCCAACAGTGGCCAATCCAGGCCATAAGAACCTGGCAAGTACCCAAAAACTAAGTCTATTCCATGTAACCATTGCTAATGGCAGTGGCTATTCTCTAAGTGATTGTGATATAATTGTGATAATTGTGATATAATTGTTACTTTGAAATGTTTATGCAACAAAAATTAGTGTTTTCTTTACAGCATCAATTACTACCTGTGACACAAAGGACCAGTAATAAGCCAATGGCAGGACATGACTATCTACACTAGCATTTCAACATGTTTCTAATGTAACAATGATTTTATAGCAAAGCCTCTTAACTTATGAGTTCCTGGTTATAAAAATAATCCAAATCATCTCACCTGGTAGTGTTTCAGAGACTTGTGAAGGAGAACACGACCTTCTTTCCAGTTGTTCCCATGATGTCCACTCGTCCACAAAACTTGATCATAATCATTTGGTTCCTGATATCTCAATTTCACCCTCAGGGTGCCAACATGAGAAGTAGGCATGTGGTACCAGAAAGTCATGCAGTGTGCAGAATTCTGGGAAAAAACCACGGGGCTTAGCAGGCTTGCAGCTTTGCCTCTTTGTTTCTCATCAGCTTCAGAATAAATGTAATTGCCGTCTCCTGTCATGACAATAACACTGTATTAGCACAGTAACCAATTTGTAATTAAAAAGACTTTAACAAATGCAGCATGCTCTGATTGACTGTAGCGTAGACTTATCTATAGAAAGTCTCTGTGTTGATGCATATGAAGTGATAAGTAGCTGGGGACTTCTAACATTGGGGCCGATGCAATAATTTGTGCTGAAAGCGGACGCTGAGCAGTCAGCGACCGTTTTCTTAACGCGCTCCTAGGCGCCCCTCCTGGGAGCGCCATGCAATATTTAAATTAGTGGTCGGTTATCAATGGGAGCCTGCGAGCATCGGCCGTTCGCTGGTTTGGGAAAGAGACGCCGAATTTATCGGCGTTGGTTTCCCTAAACAGCGGACAGCTAAGGGGTTCAGGAAATGGATGCTTGTCAACTGAGCGCCTGTTTCTTGCACCCGACTGCCAGCGCTTTTTTTTTTTAATTGTTTTTTGAAAGATTTCTTCCTTTCACTTAATATTGCAATGATATTAAGTAGGAAGCTGTACAGAAAAGCAGTTTTTTCTGCTTTTCTGTATTACTTTTAGGAGCGTAATTTCTGAGTGCAAAAATATGCGTCCTAGACGCTTTTTTTTTTTTTTGCATGCGGAGTGAATAGCTAATAGCCTCATTTACATGCATCTGTATGTGATGAGCGCTATTAGTTTCACTCCGCGTTGGATGCACGTTGTGGAGGCGCTAATCCCCTTACTGCATAAGGGGATCACCTAGCACCTACACAATCCGCATCCAACTGAGGGTTATACAGTGCACTGGGCTGAGCGCACTGTATTGCATCGGCCCCATTGTTAGACTGTGCACCTTCTGGGGACAGGGAAGTAGCTACCTGAATGTAATCCGCTCTGAAATGGCAGAATAAAATAAAAATAATTGAATAAAAATCCAATTTACAGGTTATCGTGTTGCCAAGGTTTGTGGTCTTTATTTGCACTCAAGATGTTTTAACTTTTGTAGGATTTTGGTGCCTCTTTTGTTTTTCATTTGCATATTTTCAACAGATGGGTCAGAACCTTAACTAGGCATTTTAACACCTGGAGTAGGCAAGCGTACTTCCATCCACTTGCCTCCATCCTGATGACTGCTTCTTCATTCTGTCTGCCCTCTCCACTCTGATATCTAGTCTTCTTTCTTATCTTCCCTCTCTCTCCATCCCAGAAGGCAGGAGAAGAATTGCATTCTTCCTGGCTTTTTATCTGCTGTCAGCACACATGTGCATTTCAGTCTTTTTTTTTTGCCGCTAAAGGGCTTTATGTCCTGTGTGGTTTTCTTTTTCTCCTTGCCCTAGCCATGGCTCTGGACATATCTTATTGTGGTGAGCGGTACTGTGTCAGTGTGGTTCTGTTCTTGTTTAAGCAGATGGAGCTCAGTCAGCTATTTAGGCAGATCTGATTGCCCTCCTTCAGCAATTCAAGTTAATAAACTCTGCGGATTTGCAGCATTGTTGCCGAGAGGGGAAGAGAGAGAGAGAGAGAGAGAGAGAGAGAAATGGGAGCCAGATAGATAACAGACTATGCAATTAGGAATAAAAATACTTGAGGTCAAGTCAATGAAAATTTGCCTTGCTCTGTCACAGATGTATGCATTATAATGCAAGATTGTAACTTTTTGACTGAAGATTGGTTGAAATCAGGAAACACAGGACGTTTTCAGCAAGAAAACAGTCACTAGAGCTCAAGCAGGGCAATAGTCTGCATTCCCGAGATTTGATATGTCTGTTGCTAGGCAACGGTTCTCAAACAGCAGGGAACAGAAATGTGAGATGGCACATTACTAGAGGGGAAAAATTATAGGGATTAGTTAAGAAGAAGAAAGCTGTTGTTTTTTTTGGGACTAGTGATCAAAAAAATTTCCACGTTGCCTATCCACAATTGCAATTACAGCAAGCATCTTCAAATTACACTGGGCAACAAATTTTCACAAAAGTCATGTTACGGAAATGAAATTAGTCAATTCTTATACATTTCCATGTGCTAAACACGAATGTGACTGTGAAAATGCAAAATTGGCTCTAGTTTTTTTGTAATATGCAATAATATAATTACATCTTGAATTGTATGCCAATAATAGGAGACCTACGGTTAATACCGTTTGAAAAATGAAGTCATAGACTACGTCTTAGATTTCTTTGCTTGTCTCTTGTCCACCTGTTCGGGAGCATTTCTGCGGAGTGTCCAGCAGTAGTCAGCCAGCATGAATATTTCAAATGCTCACCCTTTCTGACTGGGCTTCATATAGTACACTGCTGACGTCAGCTTACTCAGCAGCAGCATGGCAGTAGAACTGCACTGCATCAGAAAATGATGTAATAAACTCTGGATGATGTGTGCATGATGGTATTATGCAATATGATGCAATATTACATCATTCTAGGCTTATTTGCAGTCCTACTGGATAAATTTACATGACTAAACATAGAAAGTGAACTATATTAAATATCTTCAAAACGAGAGCCAATAAAAACTTTTCATGGTCATATTCGTGTTCAGCACATCAAGATACTACAGAGTAGGACCTTTTTAGGTCAGTAACACTTTCATTGTTGCCCAGTGTTATTTAACAAGTGAATTTTCAACAACTTATGCATGGGCTGTGTGCACAAAATCCATATCCTGCAGGTAAGTAGCCTCTGTATATGACCAGCTAATTTTCAGAAGGGTGAGAGTATACTCATACTGTCACTGCTGTGAGGGAAAGGCCATTCCTGGGTCAGGTTTGGAAGTATGAGCATATTTATGTATTTCATAAACAGATTACTTGTTTATGTCAAACATGTGTGCCTACTTTCACACTTGACAATCAAATCGCAGATATGAAATCAGACTTCTCTTTTGTCTGCCGTTTTTAGGTAAGGGGAAGGGTCTGGAGCAACTGGTGGAGGGTATGGTTAAACTTGGTGAAGGTCTGGGTCAACTAGTGTAGGTGTTGATGAACTGGTGCTTGGAAATAGACGCACAAGAAAGTATTTTCAGAAGCGAGATATTGGCATGAATCAGCCAACTTTGTAAATTACCCGCCTCTGTGCCTAAACTATTGGTTATTATGCACTCATGTTAAAAAATATTGTGCATGTATATTGTGGGGTAGATTTTCAAAGGGTTGCGTGTGTAAGATACGCATGCAACCCCCGAAAACCTACCCCTGCCTCCCCCTGCGCGCGCCAAGCCTATCTTGCATAGGCTCGGCGGGGCGCGCAAGCCCCGGGACGCGCGTATGTCCCGGGGCTTGCAAAAAGGGGTGGGGCGTGGCCTGAGCCTCCAGGCACAGTGGCCATTTGCTGCTGTGCTCGGGATCGTGGGCCAGTCGTCGGCCGGCACGGGTAACTTCTTCAACAAAGGTAGGGGGGGTTCTAGGTAGGGCTGGGGGGCAGGTTAGGTAGGGGAAGGGAGGGGAAGGTGCGGGGGACAGAAGGAACGTTCCCTCCAAGGCCGCTCCAATTTCGGAGCGGCCTCGGAGGGAACGGAGGCAGGCTGCACGGCTCGGCGCACGCAAGTTGCACAATTGTCCACCCCCTTGCGCGCGCTGACCCTGGATTTTATAACATGCGTGCGGCTGCACGCGCATGTTATAAAACCGGGCGTAGATTTGTTCGTGCCGGGTTGCGCGAACAAATCTGCACCCGCGCACAGGTTTTAAAATCTGCCCCAGTATGCATGCACTTTTATAAAATATTTGCTGAAACTATACACACCACTACATTACACACTTGGGTGCATACTGATATATATGCATGTACTTTCGGGGTAAAAATACACAGTACTTTATAAACTGTGCAACTCCGTTGCATAATTATAAAATGCAAGCAGAACTTTAGATGCACTGACTTAAGCGTGTATATGCTGAGTTATGCACAGTTGACCCACACCCTCCAACAATTCACCACTTGCTCCCGACCCTCCACCCAAAAACTGCAGACAAAAGAGAAGTTGGATTTAATATCCATGACTTGATTAGCAGATGCAAAAGCATGCACACATGTTTGATGACATATACGCATTCTCCATTTATAAAATATGTAAATGTAAACATATTTCCAAACCCTACCCGGAATGCTCTCTTTTTACACACACACTTTTTCGTGCAGCAGGAACAGTACTTACGTGCTTCCGCCTTTATGAAAATTTGCTTACTGCATTTTTATGTGCGTATGCTGATTTGACATGTGCAATCTCAGCCTAAGTCTTTAGCAGCATGTAAAATATGCCCTGTTAGATTTATTTGTGATTTACTTTTAGATTCAACAATATCAATATCTTACACACGCAACCCTTTGAAAATCTACCCCACAATATACATGCACAATATTTTTTAACATGAGTGCATAATAACCAATAGTTTAGGCACAGAGGCGGGTAATTTACTTTTAAATTAAAAATTTATTTTTAGATTTACTGTGAGAAATGCTTGAGCTTAAGACCTCTGGTCATTCCTGTCCCTCCCACTGCAGCTATCAGCATAACACGGCCTTTGTTGGGGGATCAACTGAGGATTATAAAGTGGACTTCTAGAGCTATATTGATGTATTTACATGCTTGCTGCCTTGGACTAGATTCTGCAATATCTGATACGTCTTTATTAAATTACTTTTGAACTGATAAACTATATGATTGCAGTGTTTTGCAAATCTTAACCTGTTATGCGACACACCACTTCATTAACTGATATTTGCATAAATATTTTGAACAACTTCAAAATTACAGGTAGGATAGTTTTTGATGTACCATTTATGCACTGACAATATCCAGCTTGTATTCTGTTTAGTGATGTCCATGCTTTATATGGTAATTTTATTTATTGCTTCAGTTATACCCTTGTTTTATGTAAACCGATCCGATATGGTTAATACTATGAAGGTCGGTATAAAAAAGTGTTAAATAAATAAATAAATAAATAAATAAATAATTCAAATTCAGGAAGTCTCGAAGTTGGGTACAATATTAAGCTTTTCTACGAATGAAAGTCTGACTCCACACTTTTTTCCTTGCTTTCCCAGTGCTGTCATTTGCAATGAATATAGCATGGAACCAAAACAGGTGTTGTGGACATGGGCCCTTAGGCCAAAGTGGGGTTGAAGCAACCTGCATGGAGGAGCCCTGCAGGTCCCCACCATTGGCAGGCAGACCTGGATGACGAAGAGGCCCAGCTGGAACTTCACCTATACCAGTCCATGTTCCCCTCGGGTTGAGCATTTGGGTGCTGTGGCTGGGGCAGGTCTTATGTGGGGGTCTCTGCGGTTGGAGAGATCCATTGAGGTCGTTGGATTGCAGCAGGAATGGATGACATGAATTTGGCGGCAGACTATGATCGGAGGCAAGCAGCGAGCAGGAAGGTCCAAGAGTCAGGCAGTGGTCAGGGGCAGGCGTCAAGCAAGGAGTGTCCAGAAAGCAGCTAAGGTCAATACCGGGTATCTATCTTAAGAAGAAGGGACAAGTAGGCAGGACAGGAAGGCAATGAGCAGAATGGCAGGCAAGGAACCACAGAAGAACTGAAGAAGGACCACAGCCACTGAAAACAAAGACAAGGACCTCTGGAACTGAAGATGGAAACACTGACCACAGGTAGAAACATGAACCACAGGAATTGGAATACAGGAACTGAAGACCAAGGAACGGAAACACAGGAACTTGGGAACAAAAGCAGGGTATACTGAAGCAACTTGCACTACAGAACATAGGGAGACCTGTTGCCGGGGTGAGGACTGAAGGGAAGCAAGGACCTTTTATAGGCCAGAGCCCATGAAGTCATCAGTAGGTGCTGCAGGGTATTTCCTGCCACAGGCCCTTTAAATCTGGAGCTGTCGGGCATGCACACCTAGGGGAAGCCAGGAGGCGTGTAGATGGTGTCCTTCTGTGCATCAATTTGAGAAAGTTGGGGCCCAGTGGAATGTGGAGGCCTGCTACTTGGCTGTATGGGGGTTCCTTGGTGGCATCAGAGGCCAGTGACAGTGGCTCAGGCCTGGTGGTAAATGTGGCGGTTTGCGGGGAGAGTCGGGGGGGGGGGGGGGGGGGGAGGCTCATGAACTGCCAAATACAACAATAGGTTTTTGGAGACAATCCAGCAAGTTGGATTCTTTCAAAGAGGATGGTAAAGAAGCATTGTGGCAACCTGCATCTACCAGCGGTTAAACACTAACCAATAGTGGTATGACTACACTGGGCTTTCAAAATGGCTGGGGTACCATGCATAGAAGGAATATGGTTAAAACCTGAACTTCAATGAGCATGGGGAGAATGGATATTTTTGAACCAAAGCTTCACTAATTTTAGTGACTGTGGAGGTTATTATAAAACTTGGTAATAAGACATGGAAGGGGGCTTGGACATTAGATTAAGTATTGGTCTTATAAGAATCAAAGTTGAAGATGACAAGACTTGAAATAGCCCAACAAAGATGGTGGAAGTCAGTGATTTTAACAGATTTTAAGCATGCTTAGGACACATATGGAGAGCAGTGGTTGGTGAAGGATTGAGAGGTCAGGTTTTTGTGTGTTTATGGAGTGGGAGAAGGAAGAATTAGTATTGTGTTACAAATAGGAATTTTTATCCTCATTTGTTGCTGCATCATGGCAAATGTTTAAAGGAGCAATGGAAATTCAAGGACAAGAGGTCATGACCGGAAGTTGGAGGAAGAAAGGATCAGAGGAAATGTAAGAAAATACTTTTTTTTACTGAAAGGGTAGTAGATGCTCAGAATAACCTACAAACAGAAGTGGTGACCTTTGACAGAATTCAAGCATATTTTAGACAGATATAAAAGATGGTGATAGGAACAAGGTTAGTACTGAAAAGCAATATATGGTAGGAAAAGCAGTACTGAAAACAATCTACCTTTTACATCGCAAAAACAATGACAAAGGGAGAGATGAGAAAGAGAAAACAAGATGTGGATAAAGTAAGTATGCATTAATGACAATGCAGGCCATAGGATAACCAGATGGATCCAGCAAGCTAAAACTCCCCAGAAACTAACTATGTCCAGATACAGACCAGAAAGACCATGGAGACCTGGAGGCTAGATGTTCAGGCAACAGCCTTATTAGTTTTTGTAGTGGTTTAGACTATTACAAAATTTGGTGGTAAGATATGGGCAGGGTTTGAGAAAGGGCCTGGGTGTTTACTTAATTATGGGAACTTGTATGGTCATCTACTCAGGATGAAAAGACAACAAAAACTGACTTGGATAAGGAGTGATATCCTACAAGTGGTCAAGCTTTGATAGCTGACACCTGAAATATCCTTAGCAATGGATAGATTGAATGACTGGTCTTTATTTGCCATCATCTAATATACTGCTATACAACACTGGCAAGTATTCAGTTAGAGTCATTTTCAATATACTAGTAATTCTACAAATTGCAGAATTAAGTTGTACATCCTGGGTTTTGGTATCATAACTTTCAGACTATACAGATATGCAATACTCAATAGGAGAGTAGACTAATGCAATTGTCGAGTTATGGAAATCTGCCATGTTTGTATTACAGCTTATAACAGGAAGTTTCTAGCCAACATTCTCGCCATCTTTGATTTGCAGCTGTCTTCTGAAGGTGATTGTGGTATGTCAGTGTTTGGTCAAGAGTAACTCCCAGATAGGTTGGAGTTGGATGATGTTGGTTGTTCTCTGCAAAAAGGAACATTAAGCATAGCATGTCCTTTTCTGTTGTCTTGTTTAAACATTGATATAATGGCTTATATCAATGTCAGCCATAATCAAAAGATCATATATTATTATAAATTCAATGTCTTGAAAGGTCTTCGCTTTTGTGGTTACCACAGTGTCATTAGACTGGGCAAATTTTAAAGACTTTATGACTGAAATTTCATTTATATGCAAGTTTAAAAGAGTACAGGAAAGTACTTAGCCTTGTTGAAGTCCATTGTTGAAGGTCTTTGAGTTGCTTACATCATCCTATAGATAATCCTGCATTCTTCAATTAATTAGAAACATCACAATTAGGTGACACACCTTGGTGTTAGGTAGTAGTTGTGACTGTCTAAGCATCAGCCCATGCTTCCAAGCTGTATCACAAGCAGATGGGGGCTCTATGAATTCAGTTCCAGGCTGGAAGTTGTGTTGGTATCCAGTCTCAATGTTTGTGGTGGCAACAAGGACATGGTTACAACTACTTCCTTTAAGTCTAAATCCTATCTGGTCTTTGGGCATGGATCCTTTGATTATCAGGCTGATTCTTTGAAGAATGAGCCATTAAAGGAGTTTACAGGTTATACAAAATAGCAATGCTTTTATTCTACAAAGAAAGGGTCTAGTACTCAGATGCAGAGCTTTCCTTTGGAAGGGGGGTTTGGGCAGTTCAATTACTCTTGCTGTTCACCAACTTTGAAGTATATTGGCTAGTCACCAAGATATTAGAATAAAGAGATGACAGCCACAGTCTAGCAAATTATCCAAGTTGATAAAAAAAAAAAAAAAAAAAAAATCTAGCAGGACACCAACTTTGCCAGCCAGCTTCCTTTTTGTTGTCCTGCGCTTAATTCTTCAGGAAGGAACAAGTTTGACGAAGGAAGTAATCTTCTAAACTGTTAGCCATTTCCGCCTGGAGTTTTTGTTTGATCCTTTGTTTGGTTTTTTTTGTTTGCTTGTTTTGTTTTTTTAATCAAACATCCCTTATGAATTTTAACTTAAACTGGCATTGTTCATGTTTGTTTTTAATTGCGGTTTGTTTCTGCCTGGTTGGACGCACTCAATTACCTTAGAAGACCCGAGAGCAAGATCGTGAGCATGTGAAAATTCTAGAGACTAATTTTGAGGTATAAGTATACTTCAGATACTGATTCTGACGGATCTGCAATTGCCCCAGAAAGCTAGCTATGGAGGAGTTGTAATGACATCAGAAACTAATTTTTAGAGAATGTGAAATTACAGGTAATGACCGTAGGGAAGATACAATGTCTAAAGACATTGATTCTGGAAGAGCTGTTAGTTTTGCTTTATGGGGCCAATATTCAGCTGCTGAGCGACTTAGCTAGGTATAGGTTTATCCGGCTAACTAGCCATCTAGATTTATGTGACTATCTTTAGGACAGGTCAGAAGCACAACCAGAGTCAGCCGTACAGATTAAGCAGCTAATTCCGAATATTGGAGTTAGTCGCATAACTTATGCGGTTAACTGAATTCCTCCCGAACGCCTCCTGCCCACTTCCGGAATACCTCCGACTTACTTGGCTAAATTTTAGCCACATGCAAGCACGCGCCAGTTATAAAATCAGGGATCGGCGCATGCAAGGGGGTGCCCAATTGTGCACCTTGCGCGCACCGAACCACACTGCCTTCCCCCTAGCCTGACCTTCCCACCCCTTCCCCTAACCTTCCCCCCTAGCCCTACTTTAATCCCCCCCCAAAGTTTTATCTTACCTTTTGCGCGTGCCGGCAGCCTGTCGGCACGCGATCCTCTGACACAGCGGCATGGCCACTCTGTTGGAGGACTCTGTTCCAGCCCCCATCCTACTCTCGGACTGTCCTGCTTACGCCTCCCGACCGCCTTTTTTGCAAGCCCCCGGACTTACGTGCACCGCCGGGCCTTTTTAAAATAGGCCCGGCGTGCGTAATCCTTTTAAAATCCGGCCCATAACGTTTCGGTTATCCGTCTAAATGGCTTTTGAGTATCAACCTCTATACCTTTTGAGCCCAACTTTCATAACTGTCCACAGTACACAATCAGGTGAAATTTCAAAGGAGTTAAACATATAAATGTAAAATACTTTTGTAGTAATTTTCAAAAGTCATTTATCTGTGTTAAGTACACTTAACATGGGTAAAATCTTTTGATAGTTCAATAGAATATATTGTAGCAATTTTCAAAAGCCCACTTATATGTGTACATGTAATTCCTTTTGAAAATTACCCCTCTATTGTTCTGAAAATACTTGCGCATGTACGAGACTCAAAAGTTTCTGATAACTCCACCAGTTCATCCAATTATTCTCTAGTTCACTGCAGCACTTCGCCCTGAACTCCCACAAGTTCACCCAGACCTCCCACCCAAACTGCAGTCAAAAAAGCAAGTCTGGTTTTAATTGTGCGAGTCCATTAGCAGGTGTAAAAATGTTTAGACAAGTTCGGCAATGTAGGCACATAGTCCTCTTACAAAATAGCAACTTGTGTGCGGACATTTGAACCCCCACCCTGGAGGGCCCTTAGACTGCCCCTTCCCCCCCCCCATGGTAAAATTTATGCTGCATACCACAAGCAGATGCATATATGCTATTTCTACACGCAGAGCTCCTTTGAAAATTCATGCCTCTAATTCTACTATTGAAACAAAATTGGAGGAATTAGTTAGGATTCAACAAGGTGCCAAAGAGCTCATTGAAACTTTAGTTGTCTATGGTTCTATTGCAAAACTAAATCATCTTGCTCAGTTCTTATATCTCACTTAAAACACAAACATGGCAATTTTCTAAAGTGATCTAGGTGCTTAACCAAGGAGTTAGCTGGCTAAATACTTTTGATAATTCTCCTATGCAGAGATGGTAAATCTAGCCACCTGGTTTCAGTAGATGGTTAGATTTAGCTTCCCTAAAGATAGGAATTCCCAGGGTGCAACTTGGTCAAGGAAGAAAACTACACCCATGTATTGAATATTCAAATATATGCATGTTGTTTTCACCTAACCCCATTTACAAAAATAATATGGGCAAACCATCTGGGTAGTTTTTCTTTTGGAAAATGTGTTAAAGGTACATTTGTACAAGTATCTGTGTATGATTGATGCTATATGGCTTAGTGAAAATTACTCAAGGAAGATGCCTGAAATACAGGTGAGAAATGAATAAATATTTGCTGAAAATCCTAATCCCCTGATGCAGACGAAAGTTTCAAAACACAACCCGTGTTGGGAGAATGAGATTGCAAGCAATCATTTAAGATAAGTTGATTACTGATTTTATTTGCAAATTAAAAAAAGAGACAAAAAAAGTGTTGGAGCAATAGGACCTATAATTACAAGTAAAGCAATAAAGGTCACATGAACGAGAGTGCTTAATATGATGGTGCAATACATATTTAAAAACTGAATATTTTTGAAGGAACATTTTAAGTACCGTTAGTGATAATTATGCCAATTATTATCCAATATCAGTCACAAGATGCTCACCAGCTTGTGATTCTGGGGAAAGTGCTAATCATGTCTTGGTCAGGCTGCTTTGCTTCAGGTTATTTTTCTTGAAGTATAAGCACTTGTTCTGGCCTACACAGGTGCATGAACATAACCTGAAGGCTTGGATTATCCACAACTAGCTGTCTATCAGACCAGAAATCTAATTTTAGAAAATGGCTTTGCTTCATTTCTTAATCTGAGACTGCAATTCCTGGCAGCAAAGTACGGATATTTTCTCCCCTCGTGATTATCATTATGACTGGAGGTCAGGCGTTCAGTCATCATTGGCTTAATTGGTGCTTCACTTCAACATGTCTTTTAGCCTTTTGTCAGTCTTGAGCTTACATGAGCTCTTAACCTCCTTTAACTGTCAGATCATACTGAGCCATTCCACTTCTCTTTGCATCGTTTGTTCCACTGTCATGGCTTTCACTCTAGTTAATTACGTTTAGTTATTTTGATGCCATTTACATTTTGCAGTAGAAATTAAAGTCAGGCCATTTAAAGTTTTCTAAAAGTTCTGCCCTTGGAAGATTCAATTTTAAATGCTTCCCAATTGCTAGACTCCAATTTCATCTAATTTTCCTGTCATTCCCCTTGAGCAGGGCACTGTGCTAATGTTGAGGAATCCTGAGAAGTGCATCTGGCAACTTTCTTATGCATGGAACACAAAAAATGGATGCTGCCATTACAGCTGTGTGGCCTATCGCTGACTGCAGGTACCTTTTGTCTCTTGACTCTCTGGGTTGCTGTGACATTGGTAGTACTTCACATATGATAGCTTTAAAAGATGTTCTCTCCACTGATGGGGAAGAGAGCTGAAGGGGTAGGCAGAGATAACAAATCAGTAGGGTGAGTGATCTGGTTGGCTGTAAATAGTTGGGAGGAAATAACAGAAGCATAGAAGATGACGACAGATAAGGACTGTAAGGCCTATCTAGTCTCTCCAATTAAATTTCTTATACATAGCCAAAGACTCCAGTTATCTCTGGCTTTCCCTTCACTTCTTTGCATCTAGGGATCCTCTGTGCTTATCCCTTACTTTCTAGAATTTCTTTGCTGCTTCTGTCCCTACCACCTCCCTTGGGAGGTCATCCCATGCACCCACCACCCTTTCTGTGAAGAAATAGTTTCTTATTTTGCTCCTGAGTCTACCTTCTTGGAGCCTCATCCCATAATATCTTGTTCTAAAACATTCTTTCCTTTGAAAAAGGTTTGCTTCTTTTGTGCATTTCTTATTCCTTCGAGGTGTTTTAATGTCTATCACATCAGCCCTGACTCTCTTCTCCTCTAGGGGATATATATTTAGGACCTTCAGTCTCATCTTAACTGGCTTTGGGTGTAGACCATGCATCGTTATGCAATGTTTACGGAGAGCAATGGGTGGTAGGTGTCTGGCTTAGATAGACATGGTTGGTAACAACAAAACATGCTGAAATGAGATTTGTGTCTCAGTGGTGCAACTGAGTTAAAGAAGTTGTTTACTCTCAGCACCTCCTTCACACCCCCCCCCCCCCCACCCCCAGCCCTGTCTGACACTCCTGATCCGCACAGTTCGGTCACTAAGAATACAGATACCAGGTGGCTCAAAGCGACTGAGCCGCCCTCAGAATGGGGCCGTGACCGAGTCACTGGGACGCCATGACCCAGCAGCGAGTCACAACCCCATGTTTGAAAATCACTGACTCAGAGCTAGGAAAAAAAAATTGTAGGAAAAACACCAGCAGGAAATATGTGGCAAGAGTCCCTGCCCCCATGAGCCATAGGGTGCTTGGGACTGTACAGAGTGACCCAGGGACACCGGACAAGAGCTGGACTGGTAAAGACTGTGCTCCAAATCTGCGGCAAGGGAATTGCTGGGCACGGTTTTTCCCCCCTCCCCACCTTACACACATACACGCACTGCAAGCAGAGCCGTGCCAGGAAGTAGCTGCTTCAGGTTGAAAAACATGGTAATTGACTTGTGCTACTGAAGATGGTGCTGCTGACAAAAAAAAAACCAAAACAAAACACAGCAGTTACATTGATGACCCAGCCCAGAAGGGAATGACACCTGACCTATGAGAGCCTATGAAGCTGGCCAGCAAACCGGGAAGCCCAAAGAAGGAAGAAAAGATGCAAATTTTCTGTCTTGGCCGGGCTCCTCTGTGGCAGTGGCTGTGGAGCCTGGGCTAGGGACAGCAAGCCGATGCAGTAAGACGCGTGTTAAAACGGGCTCTGGTACGGAGCGCCCGTTTTCCTAACCCGTGCACGGTCGGCTCTCCTGGGTGCTGCTGCGTTAAAAAGGACGTGCTAGGGAAGAATTACGCGTCCTTAGCGTTAAAACGTAATGGGCGGCCAGAAGACGTGGCTGTGGGCCCACAAATGCAACGGGTGCTCAGTCTGAGTGTCCGTTCCATCCCGCTTCAGATGGATTTCTGGATGCCAAATATACATGCACAATAGCAAGGGGAGAAATCAGCCTGGAGCGTGTCTATTGCGTGTAAATATTATACGTCCAGAATTTATTTTTTCATCAAACCGTTACATGATACCTTTATTCTTAAAGACTGCAAGCAGTAGGTGTTTAAGAATAAAGGTAGGAACCACACAGGACACTATTTTTTAAATTTCTCCTGAGCCTTTGACTCGCGGATTGATTTCATACCAGCTCTGGCACTGGAGTTAAATTTGCCGCGTTAAAAAAGTGTGCATTGGGTGCCCAGTGATTTTCTGCATTGGGGGGGGTGGGGGTAATAGCTAATAGCCTCTTCTACATGGAATTTACATATGATGCGCGCTATGGGCTGTGCAGTTGTTGGGATGTGCTAATCTCCTTATTGCATCGGGTGCTAGTCTAGTGCTAGGCTGAGCGCACGTTATTGCATCAGCTCCAGAGAGGGGAAACAAGGGAAGTTAGGTTCCAGAAGAGAGAGATTTTGGGGAGCTGGGCTAAAGGAACAGAAAGGCACACAGACTGGCTAATCCTTGGAAAGAGATTGAGGCTACAGAGTGGGAGACACACAGCAACTGCAAAGAAGGAAATCAGCAGGAAGCCCACCATTAAGAGCTGGGAGTCTGTAGGTCCATCTGGTTGTACAGAGCTAAGTAACAGCACTTGTGTTCCCTAGTGTAGCCCATAGACAAGGAGAGAAGAAATGCTCTCGTAGTATCTTTATTCAAGCCCAGCCTAGACTCTCTCAGGTTGAGCAGCCTGGTAAACACTACTGACTACAGTCCAGCCTGGTGGGGGGGCTGTTTGTGGCTTCCAGGAGCTGCTAAGGGAACTTGATTCCCTGCCTGTCTGATCCTGTCTGGGCGCCTGGAAGATTGGCGATTCTGCCCTAGAGATGGCAACCTGTTTCCAGTCAGCACTACATTCTTCATTTTTGTTTACTATCCGCCTTTTCACCAGCATCCCGGGCCCCAACCTTTTATTGTCTACATAAATCGGGGGCAGGGGATTTTTGGAGTATTCAAGGACTCCTGAGCACTCAGGTTTATAGCCAGAGAAAAAAGGGGTTGGTTAACCATTTTTGTGTTAATGCCTAAGTTTATATTTTAATAGTCACAGACTACATGCAGTGCTGCATAGGGCTTTTTTTCTTGGGTGCCCAGTATTTAAGCACACATTTTGTAATCTGTAAATTGTTTTGTTTTTTTTAAGTAACTTTATTCAGTGCCTGTTTGCATATAATACTGTTGCTTGTTATACCGGCGTTTGTTCTTTATTGTTCTTTACACTGTTGTTCAATTTTCCCTTTAACCTGTGTTATACACATTCCCCTTCCCCTACTTTTCTGTTGTTGTTATTGCATGCTAGGTTACAGTAAAGAGTATAGAAGGTATTTATATCAGTGTGTTGAGTTTTCCTACTGTACCTCAATCTCAGGGATAGGGGGGAGCATGCGGTACAGGATTCTGAGGCCATGGGACTCATCTTCTTTCAGTTGCTTTATAGTAATCCACAACACACACCCTGTCCTCTCACAACCTTAGGGAAAGGTGGAGGTTATTCTTCTTGGGCAGTCCCTCTCCCTTGGCATGTAGTTACCTGTGTCACCTGAAGGGGGTGCTACAACTGTCATAGGAGATTGTCTCATGGCCATACCTTAAAAGATGTGGGTGGGAGGGTGGGCCCAAATTTAGGCAGAGGCAACTGCCTAGGGTACCATATCTTTAAAGTATCAAATACTCAGGTTAAAGAGGATCCTGCTCCTGCTTGCTTTAGGGTTGGGCACCAGCACTGTTTCAAAGAGGCACTGCATTGGCTTTCTGGTCCCCTACCTCCTCTCCAATCTCCAGAGGGATTCCCCCATTCTCTGGTCCTGCCTACGGGTGACAAAATCCTGAAGGCAGCATAGAAGCTACCAACATTTCAGTATTTATTTGCAAACTTTTTGAACTGAGATTTTGCATAAATTGTATATATCTTCCTCCTGTTTTCCTTTTTTTCAGGTAATATGACTGCCCATATACTGTGTATATATATAATAACTCTAAAATGAAAAGCAACACTTTTCATTTAGACAACACCTTCCTCCAAACAGGATTCAAAGGTGCTATATCATTTTAAAACTCTATGACAGCCTCAAGGTTGGGAATTTGTACCAATGTGATTAATATTTTAGTGCCTATAGAGCTCTAAGTGGACTGGGTACATTTTTAGGATGATAGGCAAAGAAACAACCACAACTCTCAGTGGGAAAAAGCCGTGGGGGCCAATGAGTCCCGTTCTCCATGCAATATTAGAAAATGTACCCTTTCAGCAAGAGTAAGTCAAACTTACAAGCCAATAGATAACTCTTTTACAGTTTTATCTCCTAATATTAATAGTGCAAGCCATTTGTTTATTTACAGATTTTTCTAGGCCGCCTATGCCGGAGGAGCATACTAAGCGGTTAACAAAGCAAAAGATACAAGCAAACATAAATAGCAAAGTCAATTTAAGTTAAAACATCACCTACATAATAAAAGATAAACACACACAAGATTTACGTGAAGGCCGAATGAAAATCAAAGCTTTTAACGGTTTTCTAATGCCACACGTAGAGAGTTCCAGAGGAACAGTCCATTAACAGAAAAGGCTCTGGAGTGAATGGTTTGTAGCCAACTGACTTTAACAATGGGAGCAATCAGTAAATCTTTATCCACTGATCTCATGGAGTGCTGAGGAACTTATCTAACCAATTTATTGCTGAGGTAGACTGGGCCATCAGAGTAAAGGGCTTTGGTAAACCAAGGTCATCAATTTGAACTGAGTTCCGTCCTGGATAGGAAGCCAATGTAATTGTTGGAGTACAGGGGAAATATGTTCTCTGACTGAATGGGAAATGATTAAACATGCCTTCGGCATTCTGTAATAGCTGAAGTACCCTAACATATACTGTGGCAGCCCAATATATAAGGAACTGTATTAGTATGAGGTGGATAATATAAGCACCTGTACTGTTATTCTGAAGTCTGGTATGGGTAGAAGATGTTTCAATGGGTGGAGGCCTCTTAGCTTGAAAAAAGCAGATCTTACTACGGCTCTCAACTGGGACTTAAAATTGAAGGTGGAGTCCATTTGGACACGCAGAGCACCGATGGCGGTGGCGAAGACAAGTGGCTGACCATCCACGATGATGTTAGGTAGGTTGGTAGGAGATGGTAATCTACTTAACCACAGGGCTTTTGTCTTTGCTGGGTTAAGGGTTAAACCATTTTGCTGAAGCCACTGCCTCACATGATATTAAAGCTCTGTATTATTTGCTTATTTTTAACTCAGTTTATTCCCTGAACAGATAAGATTCAGCTAAATTTACCTCAGTACAGAGTGAATTCTAGCCCCTGGACAAATGGGCTCATTGGCCCTGCCCCCTTTGCTGACACAGTAACACTTGACCCTGCCTGCCTGGGAACATATAAAACATCTGAGATAAGCCGCTACTGCGGCTCGCCAAAGAGGTGAGCCAAAGAGGGTTGCCTCTTTGGGAGACGATTGGGAGTGAAATGGAGGGTCAATTTATTAAATCATTATGAGGTAGAAGGAGATATGAATCTAATGGGAGGAGAGTACAAGAGAGGAAGGATAGATATTCACAGAGATGTTTGAAAATGATTATGATGGTAGGCAAAGTGCAGAAAAGAGTTGATGTACTGCAGAGGGGGGAATTTAATTGTATGTTGTTAAATGCGAGATCAATTCAGAAAAATTAGTTGGAAATTTATGATATGATATTAGAGAGGGGACTGGATGTGGTGTGTATAACTGAATCGTGGCTTAAGGAGAATTCAGGGATAGCTTTCGCACAAATTTGTCCAAAGCAGTATAATATTATAACGTGTAATAGAAGTGGAAAAAGGGGTGGCAATTGTGTATGGGCAACATTTACCATTAAAAAAGATGGCTGTGGAGGGAATGAATGATTGTGAATATCTCCTAGTAAAATTAGAGTATGATGAGCCAATATGCTTATTTATATGGTACTGCTCCCCCTTCCCCCAGATATTACAGGGGAAAAATGGAAGAAGTTCTAGAGAACTTAATAGTTCAGGCTATTAATAACCCCTTTTACTTGATATCAGGAGATTTTAATTTGCATCAGGAAAAAAAATACAGGTATGGAGATAAGGGATTTTTATGTAAGTTAAAAGTAAGTAATTTGGAGCAAATAGTTTCGGAACCTACTCATAGGAAAGGGCCCGTGTTAAGATTTGATTCTAGGTTCATCTTTAGCATGATGGTCAGGCTAATCGAGATTTCAAGGAATGGAACAGATTTTATGGTCAGATCATTATTTGGTAAAATCTTCATTTTATTAAAAATAGGTTGAAAAAAAGAGGTATGTGAAAATGTTAGATCGCACTGGGGAAAGGTGGATCCAGAATTGTTTAGGAATAAGGTATACTGTGTTATGGATAAGTATGGAGGGAGATTAGAAGAGGGGAATGTGGAAAATATTGTTGAAGGTTGCTATGAAATGATAGAGGATAGTAAAGTAGAGGTGGGAATGAGGGAAAAAAGTAAGAATGTAATTGGTGGGAAGAGAGTAAAATATCCATGGTATATACCACTGAGTTAGCAAAACTGAAAAGTTACTGTCGTAGTTTAGAGAGAAAAAGGTAAAAAAACTGGGGATCTGGAAGATAAAATACAGTGGAGAAAGGGTAATTCAGATCATTCTAACAAGATTGTATTAAGGAAGTGGAAATACTATGGTGGAATAATTCACTTTTCACAACACAATCTTAAAATGTTATTTAAGATTCTAAGATTCAAAATGTGTTAGGGCATTATTGCAGGCGTTAGAGACCTAATGCCCACAATAACACCATAATGCATGCGATAAATATTGCATTGCGAAATGTGTAGAGAGAGAGAGAGAGAGAGCACCTCTGTGGAGACCACTGATTTTTTAACTATTTATGCCACTGTAAGAGGGGGCACTAGTAACACAAGGTGAAGTTTGGTTTGGGGGGGCAGTTTAACATGCACAGTCATACATACGAACAGCAAAGTTACCATCAGTGAAGATTTTATGTGATTTGGAGGGATGAACGGTAAAAGAAGAGTAGATTTGTACCGTGCAGTCTCTACCTAGCTTTATGCACTGAGAGAACATGGTACAAATCTACTCGTCTTTCACCTTTCATCCCTCCAAATCACATTAAATCTTCACTGATGGTAACTGTGCTGTTCATATATGTGACTGTACATGTTAAAATACCCCCCAGAACCTATCCCACCCCCACAAATCTCACTCCGAGTTACTAGTGCCCCCTCTTACAGTGGTATAAATAGTAAACTTTTTTATGAGAATCTTTCTCTCTCTCTCATGAGCAGCAGCCAAAAATGCGATAAAAGCCTGTCCAGGCACTTCTCAGCTTGTGATGTGAAAATATCACGGGTGCGATAAATTTAACACACATTGCGGTAAAATACCTATGTGAAGTGGTACCAGGAACATTACCCTAACCACACTCCTTTTTTTTTTTTTTTTTTACACAGGCGCTATTCTTGCTACAGGGTGGCCCATGGAAAAGTAGCCTGCCTGCATGGAAGGTTTTAGAAAAATATGTAGAATAGATAGATGATGGATGAGTTGTTATTGGGTATTGATATGGGGGGGAGGTGATTATGTTAATCCTATTAGCCTTGTCAAGTGCATTTGACTTAGTTGATCACTCTATTTTACTGCAGAGATGTAAGGAACTGGGGATCGTTGGAGTGGTTTTAAAATGATTAGAAAATTACCTAAAGGATAGATTGCAATGTGTCTTTTTTCAAGGTAAATGATCAATGTGGAAAACTATGGGGTTGGGAGAACCGCAAGGTTCCTCCCTTTCCCCGCTGCTTTTTAATGTGTTTCTATCACCATTGGGGAAAAGTATTTGATAATTTGGATTTAATGTGCATATTTATGCGGATGATATTCAGATTGTCGCCAGTCTGAGATGCAACCAGAAGGAAGCAATGATATGCGTGAATGAATGTTTACAGGGGGTTAAGGATTGTTTAATGGAGAATTGCTTGGTTTTAAACACTACTAAGACAGAACATTTGTAGTTGGGAAGGGGAGGAATTGAGGATTGGCCCAAATTGGGAAATGTAGAGTTGGTGTGTAAAAAGCAGGTAAGATCATTAGGGGTTAGTTTGGATGAAAAATTGACCTTGGAGAAGCAGGTTGTGCAGGTTGCCAGAAATATCTATTGGAAACTGAAAATGGTGAAAAGCTGAAACCTTATTTGGATTTGCAGGCATGCAGGCAGTGGTGTTGCTTTAATCCTGAATCAAATTGATTATTGTAACTCTGTTTATATGGGGTTACCCAGTAAAATTATTAGGAAACTACAATTGATTCAAAATGTGGCAGCTAGGATTATGACAGGTAGCTCAAGAAGAACACCAGCAATGCCTCTGCTATTACATTTACATTGGTTGCTGGATGTAAATTCAAATGTTTGATTTTGGCTTTTAAAAGTTTGAGGAAAAATGGTTCACCTCATTTGAAAAATAGTTTAAAATGGTATGAAACAACAAGAAATTTACATTCTAGTACATTTGGTGCCATCAAAAATGTTCTGCCATTTGAAACTATCTGATAAGTCCTTTTCAGCCTCTGTTCCACCTTTATGCCCTAATGATATAAGGGCAGAAAAAGAGTTAAAGCTTTTTCGGAGAAAACTGAAAACTTGGATGAAGTGTGCAATTTTTAATTGAAACATTTGGATAAGAAACAACCCTATGAGATAATCATGTATCAGTTATAGGGGACCTGGTCAGATGTATTTCTTAAGGGCATGGTTGTGTTGGATGTGGAAGATTTGCTTGAAATAGGAATATGTATAATTGTATTATATTTTATATTTTAGGTATTTTATTTTATTGTACATTGCTTTGGGCATTTTTAACAGTAAGACAATTAACAAAAATATGTAAATAAATAAATAAATAAATTATTGGGCTCTATTTTCAGAAGAACATAAGAACATGCCATACTGGGTCAGACTAAAGGTCCATCAAGCCCAGCATCCTGTTTCCAACAGTGGCCAATCCAGGCCATAAGAACCTGGCAAGTACCCAAAAACTAAGTCTATTCCATGTTACTGTTGCTAGTAATAGCAATGGCTATTTTCTAAGTCAACTTAATTAATAGCAGGTAATGGACTTCTCCTCCAAGAACTTATCCAATCCTTTTTTAAACACAGATTTACTAACTGCACTAACCACATCCTCTGGCAACAAATTCCAGAGTTTAATTGTATGTTGAGTAAAAAAGAACTTTCTCTGATTAGTTTTAAATGTGCCACATGCTAACTTCATGGGGTGCCCCCTAGTCTTTCTATTATCCGAAAGAGTAAATAACCGATTCACATCTACCCGTTCTAGACCTCTCATGATTTTAAACACCTCTATCATATCCCCCCTCAGCCGTCTCTTCTCCAAGCTGAAAAGTCCTAACCTCTTTAGTCTTTCCTCATAGGGGAGCTGTTCCATTCCCCTTATCATTTTGGTTGCTCTTCTCTGTACCTTCTCCATCGCAATTATATCTTTTTTGAGATGCGGCGACCAGAATTGTACACAGTATTCAAGGTGCGGTCTCACCATGGAGCGATACAGAGGCATTATGACATTTTCCGTTTTATTCACCATTCCCTTTTTAATAATTCCCAACATTCTGTTTGCTTTTTTGACTGCCACAGCACACTGAACCAACTGTTTCAATGTGTTATCCACTATGACGCCCAGATCTCTTTCTTGGTTTGTAGCACCTAATATGGAACCTAACATTGTGTAACTATAGCATGGGTTATTTTTCCCTACATGCATTACCTTGCACTTATCCACATTAAATTTCATCTGCCATTTTGATGCCCAATTTTCCAGTCTCACAAGGTCTTCCAGCAATTTATCACAATCTGCTTGTGATTTAACTACTCTGAACAATTTTGTATCATCTGCAAATTTGATTATCTCACTTGTCGTATTTCTTTCCAGATCATTTATAAATATATTGAAAAGTAAGGGTCCCAATACAGATCCCTGAGGCACTCCACTGCCCACTCCCTTCCACTGAGAAAATTGTCCATTTAATCCTACTCTCTGTTTCCTGTCTTTTAGCCAGTTTGCAATCCACGAAAGGACATCGCCACCTATCCCATGACTTTTTACTTTTCCTAGAAGCCTCTCATGAGGAATTTTGTCAAACGCCTTCTGAAAATCCAAGTATACTATATCTACCAGTTCACCTCTATCCACATGTTTATTAACTCCTTCAAAAAAGTGAAGCAGATTTGTGAGGCAAGACTTGCCTTGGGTAAAGCCATGCTGACTTTGTTCCATTAAACCATGTCTTTCTATATGTTCTGTGATTTTGATGTTTAGAACACTTTACACTATTTTTTCTGGCACTGAAGTCAGGCTAACCAGTCTGTAGTTTCCCAGAATGCCACTGGAGCCCTTTTTAAATATTGGGGTTACATTTGCTATCCTCCAGTCTTCAAGTACAATGGATGATATTAATGATAGGTTACAAATTTTTACTAATAGGTCTGAAATTTCATTTTTTAGTTCCTTCAGAACACTGGGGTGTATACCATCCGGTCCAGGTAATTTACTACTCTTCAGTTTGTCAATCAGGTCTACCACATCTTCTAGGTTCACCGTGATTTGATTCAGTCCATCTGAATCATTACCCATGAAAACCTTCTCCAGTAAGGGTACCTCCCCAACACCCTCTTCAGTAAACACTGAAGCAAAGAAATCATTTAAGCTTTCCGCAATGGCCTTATCTTCTCTAAGTGCCCCTTTAACCCCTCGGTCATCTAATGGTCCAACTGACTCCCTCACAGGCTTTCTGCTCTGGATATATTTTAAAAAGTTTTACTGTGAGTTTTTGCCTCTACGGCCAACTTCTTTTCAAGTTCTCTCTCAGCCTGTCTTATCAATGTCTTACATTTAACTTGCCAACGTTTATGCATTATCCTATTTTCTTCTGTTGGATCCTTCTTCCAATTTTTTAATGAAGATCTTTTGGCTAAAATAGCTTCTTTCACCGCCCCTTTTAAAAATGCCGGTAATCGTTTTGCCTTCTTTCCACCTTTCTTAATGTGTGGAATACATCTGGACTGTGCTTCTAGAATGGTATTTTTTTTTAACAATGACCACGCCTCTTGCACACTTTTTACTTTTGTAGCTGCTCCTTTCAGTTTTTTTCTAACAATTTTTCTCATTTTATCAAAGTTTCCCTTTTGAAAGTTTAGCACGAGAGCCATGGATATGCATACTGTTCCTCTTCCAGTCATTAATTCAAATTTGATCATATTATGATCATTAATGCCAAGCGGCCCCACCACCATTACCTCTCTCACCAAATCCTGTGCTCCACTGAGAATTAGATCTAAAATTGCTCCCTCTCTCGTCGGTTCCTGAACCAATTGCTCCATAAAGCTATCATTTATTCCATCCAGGAACGTTATCTCTCTAGCGTGTCCCGATGATACATTTACCAAGTCAATATTGGGGTAATTAAAGTCTCCCATTATTACTGTACTACCAATTTGGTTAGCTTCCCTAATTTCTCTTAGCATTTCACTGTCCGTCTCACCATCTTGACCAGGTGGACAGTAGTATACTCCTATCACTATAGTCTTCCCCGACACACAAGGGATTTCTACCCAAAAAGATTCAATTTTGCATTTAGCCTCATGCAGGATGTTTATCCTGTTGGACTCTATGCCATCCCGGACATAAAGTGTCACACCACCTCCCAGGTGCTCCTCTCTGTCATTGCGATATAATTTGTACCCCGGTATAGCACTATCCCATTGGTTCTCCTCCTTCCACCATATCTCTGAGATGCCAATTAAGTCTATGTCATCATTCACTGCTGTGCACTCTAATTCTCCCATCTTACTTCTTAGACTTCTGGCATTAGCATACAAACATTTCAAAGTTTGTTTTTTGTTTGTATTTTCATTTTGCTTTTTAATTGATAGGGATAAGTTAGAATTTTTTAGCTCAGGTGAGTTTTTAGTTACAGGCACTTGGACTACATTTCTAATTATTGGAACCTCACTGTCGGGATGCCCTAATTCTAATGCATCATTAGTATCCTTTGATGATACCTCTCTCCGAACCATGCACTGCTGAGCGACTGTCGGCTTTCCCCTTTGTTCTAATTTAAAAGCTGCTCTATCTCCTTTTTAAAGGTTAGCGCCAGCAGTCTGGTTCCACCCTGGTTAAGGTGGAACCCATCCCTTTGGAAGAGACTCCCCCTTCCCCAAAAGGTTTCCCAGTTCCTAACAAAACTGAATCCCTCTTCCTTGCACCATCGTCTCATCCATGCATTGAAACTCCAGAGCTCTGCCTGCCTCTGGTGACCTGCAAGTGGAACAGGGAGCATTTCAGAGAATGCTACCCTGGAGGTTCTGGATTTAAGTTTTCTACCTAAGAGCCTAAATTTGGCTTCCAGAACCTCCCTCCCACATTTTCCTATGCCGTTCGTGCCCATGTTTGTGTTATTGAGGAGACAGTTTTCTACACTTATTCCAACCAAAATTAAAGACACCAGCTAACTACATAACATAAATCTTAATTTTAGAGGGATAGTCATATGTGGTAAAAAAAAACCAACAACACTTAATTTGTAATCACGGTCCTGTTGGTTACATCTGGAGGAGGAGTTGGTTTAAATCCCAGCATTTTTTTTTAAGATTTGAGATGGAGGAGGGACCATTCCGTGAGAACGTGCACTCCTGAAGTAGGTGATCATGAAAGACAAAACTGTGTCCAGTGTGTTTATAGGTTATTCAAGATTATTTTCACAGTGGAATGTTTTTAGTATTAAGTACTAAGAAAAGATGAAAAAAAAATATGGGACTAGGATTACAAATTGCTTTTTTTTTTTGCTATGATGACATTTTTTTTTTTATCATGTATGACTGTCTCAAAAATTAAGATTTATGTTACATGATTACTGGTGTCTTTAATTTTGTTTGTGATATTTTTTCAACAGTTTTGTGGGAATCTTTATTATTTTGTTTCTTTCTTTATTTTCATTTTATCAAATTTTACATAGTGCAAGATAAATAACCTAAAAGATTGGGATAAACTCCAAAATTAATATTTCAGCACAGAAATGATCATAGGTATCTTGCTCAAAAACTGCAGTAAGATAATAATCGACATTGGGAACATCTTTTGGTAGACAAATGAAATATCTCTCATGAAGAAATGGTGTGCTCTCGTATTTACCTGTGTGATCTCGAACAGGCCCGGTTTTACTAGTCAGCACTGCCCACTTCAAATCCGCATGGGTGTCATGTATCCAATGGCAAATCGTCTTGTGTGATCCCCAGCCAAAGTCACAGTTGAAACTAAGAGTCGGCATGTCTTTAGTTTCAGGAGAGAAGTAGGGAGGGAAATGAGAAGTCATGTTAAAATATGCCAGTTTACAAATTTTAATAGTTTTCTCTTTTTTTTGAGATATAACCTAAGCTATCAAATGTTTGTTAAAATAATGATTATTTCTCAAGCAATCTACAGATGGATAACATTGTTGACATACACCAATATCAATTTTCACACAACTGCTACCATAGGGGTAGATTTTAAAAGGTTGCGCATGGGCGTACATGTGTGCGTGCTACCCGGCGCGCGCACATGTATGCCCGATTTTATAACATGCGCACACATGTTATAAAATCCCGGGTTGGTGCGTGCAAGGGATGCACAATTGTGCACCTTGCACGTGCAGAGCCTACTTCGAGCTGCTCTGCCTTCCCCTGTTCCCTCCCAGGTTGCTTTGAAATCGGAGCGGCCTTGGAGAGAACTTCCCTATCCCCCCCCCACTCTACCTTCCCTTCCCTCCCCCGCCTTTTCCCACCTACCATTTTTGAGTTCTATTTTTTGTTGCTAAACTTACTTCAGTCCGACTGCCGTCACGCAATCCCAATCACAGCGGCAAATGGCCGCTGTGATTGGGATTGCCCTGCCCCTTTTGGCAAGCCCCGGGACTTATATGCATCCCGGGGCTTTACGCGCGTTGCCGGGCCTTTTTAAAATAAGCCCAGTGCGCGTAAGACCATTTACATGCGTAACCTTTTTCAAATCTGGCCCATATTCTGGCCCATATGTTGTTTGTTCCTATGTTTCTCTGCTCTCCTATTGGTTTTTTGTACCCCTTACCCTTCCCCTGTTACTTGTAATTTCCGTTGCTTTTGTTCCATGTAAACCGAGGTGATGTTTCGACTAACATTGGTATAGAAGACTTTTTAAATAAATAAATAATAAATAAATATTCTCTCATGTCTCTATACAGTCTGACAATCAGAGGCAAATCTGCCATAATATTTATAATCACGTATTCTGATGGCAAAATTCAAGAATATTTTGATGTTTGCTACTCCTCAGGTTACTGCAGAAGTTATGGGCCTTGCAAAATATCCCTTATTGATTCTATAACTGCAAAATTCTAACTTAGCTTGCTAAACCCTAACACTACAACATATGAACATCTATACCAAGGTTCAAATCCAATCTAAGCAAGAAAACCAAAGTCATAAGAGGACTTCCATGCTTTGATGTCTGTGTGGATGTGAAGCATACAATCAAGTTTTAATAAAATAATAAATAAAAGGGTTCAGTTTCCTCAGCCCTGGACTATCAAGCAATAATTGTAAAGGCCTGCAGTTAAGGTCTTTCCCATAATTCAACTGGACCACAAGATGGCAGTGTTGAAAAGGAGAACGCTGAAAATTAAGGCATCTGGCCAATTCCACTCAGCCTACATTTCAAAACAAGTTTCATGTAAAACAAGGGAAGTCTGGTATTACGTGGTATATTATGGTCAGGATGAGATCACATCTTGTTTTTAGCTTTTATTCAACCCTACTCCAGTCTTCTACACAAAGTAATTTTATTTATTTAAACTTAAGACATTTGAAAAGAAATATCCTTGGGAAAAGCAGGCAAGAGAGAGAGAGAGAGGGAGATTTTACATTTCTGAGAAAAGATCTTCGATTGTGCTTTGGGTAATCAAATCAGCAAATCACCACCTTGGACAATGACAATTTTTCAGCTAAAAATAACTTTCATAAAAGGTATTGTCAGAATGGGAGACATCTCAAGTCAGGTGAGGCCTCAACAGTAAGAAAACCATCCCACAAACTATAAACAAAACCAGAGGCAAATTAAAAATTCTAGCTCTAGGAAGAATTTGGTTATAGTAAATGAAACAAAAGTTCACATAAAATCAGAATCTTCTTGGGAGCTTCTAACTATTATGTTTTGACAAAGGACAAATAAACATCCTGAAGGTATCTACAGTATATTAATATTTTACCACTGATCATCAGTGTCCTAATACTATGTCCCTCAACACAGGGAAGAGACTTGACAAAAATTACACTGTGGTTAATGAGCGGAGGAATTAAACCAAGATCTCTGGACTTCTCAGCTCTACTGCACTGCCAGCCTTGTCTAGGTACAGTATATTTATTTGCTGTACCTAACAGAAATGCCTTTTGTTATGGCATGCATATTACTACACACTAATTTATTCCTGAAGCACCACAAACAGCTGGGCACCCCTATCCCCATCAACAAGGAAATTCCTGTTAACTTACAGGGGTTTTAGTTCCTTACATTTACCATTATCTACATGCTAGATGAAGTCATGCCCTCATCAACAACTTCTGTCTTCTGAAGGCAATTCTTCTGAGACAAACCTTTCAACAGTACGCAAATGACTATTCTTGGGGTGCACGTAACCAAACAAAGGTAGCTGGCATTAAACTAGACACAGAGTAGTGAACATCTGTCCAAAACTGGTAGCTACAAACTAACTTATTAATGTAATTTTGTGGCGCCATGTATACAACCTGAACAAAACCATAGCCACTGACCAACTAATAGCTGCTTCTGTATAGGTTCGCAGCATGCTATTTTGAAAAAGAATTTCCAGCTTAAGACTGTAATCATGTGGGCTACAGAAAGCAATAACCCTATAACTGTGCAATCAGATTAAGTGTACAAGAATTTACATTTCGAGATTTCCAGTGATAGGCTCTTTTTGTTTAGTAAAGATACAATCAACAAAGCTGTGGGAAGAATACTGGTTTTACTGAGAGCATATTGCAGCAAATAGCACCCTCTTCTAGGTAACTGCAATTAGCCACACCCTAATCTACAGGACTTCAGCGGCCATGCAATCTTTTTTTTTTTTTTTTTTTAAAGAAAAAACTAATCATTATCACAGAATTGGTGCTCTATATTTAATATGTCTCACTTTACGTCTCCTGAAATAGCAACACTTTACTTTCCTTCTTGCTTCCATGTAAAATGCTGCTACTTCATGGGGATTATAGTGAATTAATAACATCACTGTTAACTCGTTTCATGGTTACTGGACTGAGACCTTGGAAAAGCGAAGATAATTTTAATTCGATTGCACAGTCTTGTGCCTCTTGCCTTCCATTGTACATGTGATTTCGCCATGAGTCAACGGCTTCTCTCTTTAATATACCAGACCGAAGTGTGTCTGTGTCACAGAAGAGAATGGGAGCTGTTAAAATCTGTTATTTCTTCCCAGCTCAGGTACTGAATGATCACAACATTTCTTTTTTTTTGCTTTGGGCCATCCATGCTGGGACGAAAGATTGATGCAGCTCTTCCACATTTCTGCTCAATTTTTCTTAATCACACTATTGAAAACTGAAACCAAGACGCTGCAAAGTCCAGAGAAGCAGCTAGCTAAAGACTGCAGAAGCGCTTGAGACAATTCCATGACCCTGCCACATTTTTTTTTACCTTCGCCCTTTCCCCACATTTATGACAGCGGTTTGTAGCTCGATGTTGGAAACATGCACTAACAAGGTTATTGTAAATATGCCAGCAGCGTGGTAAAGAAAACAGACACCCAGTGGAGGCACTGGGTTGGAGAAGCTGTGAAAAACGTAATAAATCAGATTGTGGCTATGTTTTGTTGAAGTCTGTAAACACAGTTTAATGTATGCCATGGATGTGATGGGGTTTTAGAACACAGCTCTTATTAGGGGGCAGCCTAGAATGTATGTTGTCACTGCTTAGCATTTACTTATACAGAAATTAATTCATTTATTGTCCATGGGGAATTTGTTGTTGGATGAAGAGTGGAAAATACATATATTTTTTATTTTTGGAGCAAAGAGAACACATGTTTCTTTAGCGAAAGGGACTCAATAAGGGGAAGGAAGGCCAAGGAGCTCTGCAAATGATTATTTGGTTTTGCCAATCTGGCATGGATCTTTAACTGGTTTTTTTTTCTCCATAACGAACATGAGGCTTGTTTGTACCTGGCTGGACAGTGCTGTCTATCACAGTTGTTTTTTCTGTACTCAGAAAAGCAGTTCCACCTAAAACAGAAGGCAACAAAAACATCATACACAGGGTAGTAAGCAGAATCAAAATTATATATAAAGTTATTTTAAAATCATGGAAGCAGATTGCATATGACAGACTTTTACAAGCAATCTCACAGAAATGGCACAGCTGTTAAGTAAGCAAGCCCTATCCATCAATTCAAGCTTGAGCCTGTAGGTGCTGAACTAGTTCTTTGATTTAACGCCAGTGAAGAACCCCGACCTTAATTCAATAGATGAAAAACTCTGTTCTTCCTCTGTCTGCTAGCAGATGATGATGTTGGGACTCATCAGAGCTTCCTCAAAGAGGCCCCAGCGATGCCACAGATAGGGAGAATTTAAAGGATATGGAGATGCGGGACTAGAACTGGTTAACTTGAGGAGGTCCTTAAAGAAAACATGTTTTTTTTTTTTTTAACTAAACAAAAAGAACTGAAAGAAAAGCCTGTGGCTACATAAACCGCAGTCAGTCGGAAGGAAATTGCTTCTGCTTGGGGCTGCAGCTTCCTCTGGATCCAGTGGTGGTCTGGATAACCTCTAAAACAAATGCCTGCAAAGTCACATTTCTTTGTAGCTTCTTCAGGCCCAGCTACTACCATTTGCAGCACTTGGGCCCTGATTTAACTACACTTGACTTTATGCACTGAAACTTCAGTGAATCAATTGGTCTAATAGCAGGAAAACACAGATTTCTTGGCTCTAATCTGTTATGTGAACACAGGATTCCACATTCCTAAATGATGATGTGATAACCCACATGTACACATATCACAGGGAAATGAATTAGGAGTTTCATTCTCGCTCATTTTCTGATATGTCTGTTATTGGACTAATTGAGAGGATAAAAGTTGTAAAATGAACTTTCTATGTACATAGTAGAATTGCCATGTATGGACTTTGCATGGCTATCCCAGACTCCCAAAGCTGAAACATGATACGCTAGAATGGGGTAACATTATAATGTAGGTTACTCACCAATGCATGGACCAGTAAGGGGCCGATGCAAAAAAAAAAAAAATGCCCTGAAAGCAGGTGCTGAGGGTTCAGCGCCCACTTTCCTAATGCACCCCCAGGCACCTATCCTGGGGGCTCCATGCAATATTAACATTAGGGATCGCGCTGTCAAGGAGGTGCTAGAGTTGATTGCGTGCTCCCAGCGCCTCCTTGACAGTGAGTGCCCGGGAGAAGTCGGCTGTCCACCGGTTAAGAAAATGGATGATGAATTTATCGGCATCCGTTTCCATAATCGGCGCACAGCCATGGGTTCCGAAAACAGATGCTGGTTAACTGAGCGTCCGTTTCTTGAACCTATCTGCCGACACTTTAAAAAAAATTTTTTTTTTAATCTTTCGTTCCTCTGACTTAATACCGCCACGATATTATGTCGGAGGATGTACAGAAAAGCAGTATTTTCTGCTTTTTTGTAAACTTTTTGGGGGCGCTTAGAAATTAATGCCTGCTCTGAGCAGACGTTAATTTCTGTGCAAAAATGTGTGTATTGGACGCATATTATTTTTTTGCATTTGGGATGACTAATAGCCTCATCAACATGCATTTGCATGTGATGAGCATTATTAGTTTCGCGGCACGTTGGACACGTGTTGAGGAGGCGCTAATTCCCTTTTAGCATAAGGGGCTGTGGATGCGCCAACACAACCCACATCCAACTGCGGGTTAAACAGTGCGCTCAGTCGATTATGGAAACGGATGCCGATAAATTCATCATCCATTTTCTTAACCGGTGGACAGCCGACTTCTCCCGGGCGCTCACTTTCAAGGAGGCGCTAGGAGCACGCAATCAACCCTAGCACCTCCTTGACAGCGCGATCCCTAATGTTAATATTGCATGGAGCCCCCAGGATAGGTGCCTGGGGGTGCATTAGGAAAGCGGGCGCTGAACACTCAGCACCTGCTTTCAGGGCTTTTTTTTTTTTTTTTTTTTGCATCAGCTCCTTACTGGTCCATGCATTGGTGAGTAACCTACATTATAATGTTACCCCATTCTAGCATATCATGTTTCAGCCTTGGAGTATTGCATAGGCCCCTAAATTACTTGAGATTAATAGAAGGGATCTCTGTGGGCCTGATGTAATAAAATGTGAGCTAAATTTTAGCTCACATTTTCTATACTCACATGCAGGCCGATACAGTAAATTGCACTCAGCTGAGCGCACTGTTTTACCTGCAGTTGGATGCACATATTGGATGCACGTCCACTACCCCTTAAGAGGTTTAGCGCGTCCAAAATGCGCATTTAAACCCTCCCCCCTGAAACTAATAGCACTCATCACACACAAATGCATGTTCATGAGGCTGTCATTCGCCCCAGATACAGAAAAAACAAATGTGCGCCCGATCTGCACATTTTACGAAAAAGTGGACAGAAAAGCAGAAAATACTGCTTTTCTGTACATCCTCCAACTAAATGTCGTGGCAATATTAAGTTGGAGGAACCAAAAGGTTAAAAAATAAATAAAAATTTTTAAAAAGTGTGCCGGCGGGTCAGATTAGGAAAGCAGAGCTCAATTTTACGAGCGACAATTTTTCTAACCCGCGGCTGTGCACAGGTTAGGGAAACAGACGCTCGTAAAATTGAGCGTCTGTTTTCCTAACCCACTGACAGCCACCTTTCCTGGGCATCCGTTGCCAAGGAGGCACTAGGGATACACAATTGTTTCTAGTGCCTCCTTTTTAGCATGACCCCCTCCTTTAATATCGTATCACGCGCCCAGGAGAGGTGGCTGGGCGTGCATTAGGAAAGCGGGTGCTGAACACTGAGCGCCCGTTTTCCGTGCGTTTCTTCCTGTTTATTGGGGGTTATCTCAAGTTTTACCATTAGGTAAAGACGCGTGGAAAATGGGCACTTAGTGCCGAGTGTCCGCTTTCCTAACGCGCTATTAGTTTCGGGGGGGGGGGGGGGGGGTTGGACGTGCATTTTGGACATGCTAAACCCCTGTTGTGCCCAAAGCCTATTTATTCTCTGTGCATAAAACCAGGGATGGATTTAAGGTTTTGCCATCTTTATGCACTTTTGGTGCTTTTAACCTCTCCACTTCCTGTAAGAGACTGTTACAGGGTAGCAGAGGGCTGTTCTCTGCTGAATGGACAGCAAAGCTTAGCCAGCCTGCTGCCTCCTAAATGTTTCTTACCCTAGTCACAGGTATAATGAGTGCCTATTAACAAATCCAGGGCTGCATAAAATATGTTTTGTGTGCAGAAAATGATTTGTGCACAAATTGTGATTTTGTACATAGAAAGTTTGAGTACACTATGCATGTCAGGTTCAGTCCCATAGACTAACATTCTCCCAAGTAACTTGACTCCAGCTCCGATCAGGATTTAAATTTCCAGTGTTAAGAAACCATGAGTTAAACCTATGCACCTCTCTGCATCATTGAGTAATAGCTAATGCCTTCATTAACAAGGGATTAAATGGAAGAGCACTAAACATGTATAATCTAGAAGAAAAGTGGTATAGGGGGAGATATGGTAGAGACATTTAAATACCTCCAAGGTATTGATGCACTGGAGGTGGGCCTCTTTCTGTGGAAAAGAGGCTCTAGAAAGAAGGGTCATGGGATGAGGGTAAAAAAGGATAGCTTGAGGCGTAATCTATGGAAGCTTTTCTTTTTAGAAAGAGTGGTGGATGCATGGAACATCTCTCTGCAGAGATGATGGAGACAAGGACAGCATCTGAGTACAGGAAAGCTTGGGACAGGCACAAGGGATCTTTGAGGGAATGGCCAGGATTGTAGAGCTGAGCAGTTGATTGGATGGGGCAGACTAGATAGGCGGATGGCCTTCTTCTGCTGTCGTGTTTTTATATTTCTAATTTTTTTTTATTCTTTGCCCTCTCCCTTCCTCTTCATGGGTCTTGCCGTGAAGGATCTAATCACTATGAGGGCACTATTCAAACGATTTATGCAAATAAAACGTACATTCACCTATGGACTGTAAGAACACAGTTGGAACACTGCCCCCCTCAGTTTTAAGCGCTTTAAAAAATGGGTGGGGTTATGTTGGTGGGGGGGGGGGGGGGGGAGTATGCACGGTGATTTAATTTTGAAACCCCTGCATGTATTTTTGCACCTGCTTCAATGCGGGCGCAGAATTCGCAGGAACTTTGCACTTGGCGTGTGCATGTCAGTCTAGATTTCCAGCGGGGGGGGGGAACTCTGTGGGGAGCCTGCGGTTAACCCGCCAGACTGCAATCTCCTCCCTGGGCAGTTTGACTAATGCCCCCTATATGGGGAATGAGATAAGTGTCCTCAAACTGAGGAAATAACAGGCGTGGGGGCCACATTTATCATTTCTATAGCACTACTAGACGTCTGCAGTGCTGTACAGATGCAAGCAAGAGACAGGCAAAAGTAATATGAGATGCACAAATAAAAGGTTTTTCATAAGTACGGAACAGGAGGATCCCCGTAATAAATCACTACAGATTTTACAAATGATGCTGTTTGATGCAGGCTGAAAATGCCCCTAATAAGCATAAGTAAAAAGAGATGAAAAGAAAAAAAAAAAAAAAAGAGCAGAGCAGGTGGCAGATTTGGCTTCTGAGAGCTCATGCTCATGTAGTTAATCCAGCTTTAAGTTGGATTCCTGCTGCTCCCTGCAGGTTTCAATGCGGGCAGAGGAGCAGGGACTCATTCAAACAACTCAACCCCCCTTCATGATGTTCTTCTGTCAGTTGGACTGCACTGCAAAGGGTGCACTTGGCCTGCTTATGCCAACTAGGACAATGCTGCCCAGTCTGCGGGTTTACAGAGTACGGAAGCTGCAGTGCTCACTGGAGCTGTGCCAAGAAGAATAGAAATGCACGTAGAAGTCCAGAGATGTAAAAAGAAATGGGCCAAGGTGAGAATGAACACGGGCTCGTGCTGTTTTTGCAGCTTACCGGCATGGAAAGCATTCTGTTACACAATGCACTTACATTCATGTGAGCTTTATTACATATTTATTAATATAATTCTTTAAGAAAACCTGGTCTGCCCAAATATTTGTTCTGATGACAGAAACCTTCCAAGAGTAATAATTACTTCCGTTTTCATACTAAACCACTACAGAGCACTACTTGTGTTTCTGTGGAAAGTATCATACAACTAGAAATGAGATGCCCAAGTCTTCTGACACTGTGAGAAACTACTCAGAGCACAAAGAGAATGGTAAGACCACAGATGTTTAAAAAATGTGGTGAACAATACCAACACCAAATATGGACTGGTACAGTATGTGTAGGCTATGAAAACCACAATCAGTGAGTCAGTGCGGTGGTGAATCCAGAGGCACCGTACAAACAAACTCTGCTCGGCCTACAGTAGGCCCCACCCAGAGCCTTCCAGGACACCAGCTTAAAGAGGAAGGTAACACAGGAATATGAGGCACAGCTACCCAACGCTTTGTGCTTCATATTCCTTTCTCTCTTCCTCTGTCTCTCTTTTTCTGCAAAGAACAGGATACGTAAAAGAAAAAGACATTATTGTGCCCTACAGCCAAGCCAAATTATTTTTTAAGGGCTATAATCTACAACAGGATGATTCAGACTCTGTTCATGTTTTAAAACAGAATATCTTTTAATGTCATTCCTTTGACAGCAGCACTACTGGCAAAATCGATTTAAAACAACTCACACAGCAATTAGAACAAATAAGATCACTATGCTAGCCCTTTTAGATTTTGATTTGTGCGCTGTAAAAAGTGTTTTAGTTCCTCTGATTTGGTCATTCCCAACACCGTGGCACTAAGGGGGCCAATGTACTAAAATGTGCTAAGGTTAACATGGGTTTAGTGTGCATTCATGCTGCATTAGCCTTGTGGGCTAGTCCAAATTAACATAAAAATGGAGTTAATATTGTAAAATAGTAACATAGCAATGAAGGCAGAAAACGACCAAAGGGTTCATCCAGACTGACAAGCAAGTTTCTTATGGTAGTTACTGCCACTGCATGCAGGTTACCCCCATGTTTCTGTTAAGGGTTGTAACTGTTGCTCCATGCGGTTTACCCCCAAGCCTTATGTTAAGGGTAGGAATGTTAAAAATCAAAACCAAGTAACTGTCAAATCCATAACAAAGTTACTGCTAGCAACATTTCTACAGGTTGAGCAGCCTGCCTGAAAATTCATACAATACTGCTGCTTGAAAGTGCTTTTATTTAGGACTGGCTGTAGAAGCAGTCCTGCACTTTTTCCCTAATGTCGGCATATCAGTACCCTGGAACGTAAGTCAGGCCCAGTGTCGGTTGTCCTCTGAATCCAATTCCCCTCCCCTGCTGCCGTTGAGCAATGCTGTAGTTGTGTCAAAATTATGTAAGCTAATTGGTTAAGGGTAATAATCCCCATGTTTGGTTTGGTTTAGTTTAGTCACCCCTCCATGCTGGTTACTCCCCATGGACCCTTTTCTTAATTTCTAACTCTAGCCTTTAGTAATCCACCGCCTTTTTTAATTCATTTACTGTTTTTGCCTTCACCACCTCTTCTGGAAGGGTACTCCAGGTATCCATCGCCTTTTCCATGAAAAAACATTTCCTGACATTGGTTCTGAGTCGTCCCCCCTGAAGTTTCATATCGTGACCCCTAGTTCTACTGTTTGCTTTTCTCCGGAAATGGTTCAAGGAACATCCATCATTAAAACCATTCAGGTATCTAAAGGTCTGCATCATATTTCCCTTGCATCTCCTCTGTTCCAGGGTTTACATATTTAGATCCTTCAGCCTCTCCTCATAAGTCTTCCAATACAAACCACACATCATTTTGGTCACCCTTCTTTGGACCACCTTAGTCCTATCTCTATTCTTTTTGAGATACGGTCTCCAGATCTGAACACAGAATTCCAGGTGAGGCCTCACCAAGGACCTGTACAAGGGCATTATCACCTCCTTTTTCTTTACTGGTTATTCCTCTCTCTATAATTGAAGCTATAAATATTATTCAAGTCCCCTAATCAACTATCAGTAAAGAAGTTGGAAACCACCATTCCTCTCATGTGTGTTTACTGGATGCAGAGACAGTGTTAATTATCAGTGCTGTGTTTAGAGGATGGAGAAAGGGCTGGTCTTGCAAAGAACGGGGTTTAAGAACGATCATTCGTCCCCACACTGGAATCCTGGGGCTCAGAGAGTAAAGCTATCTGGTGGGGTGAAGCAGAGACCGAGAGACATTGAAGGAGTGCTGTGCAGAAAGGTTCATCTCTCTTCTTTTCTAAGTGCCCCTAGATGCAAGTTAAAGGATCTGTCCTGCCGAGGGGGTTACAATTGTTTACACATGAGAAGACATTAGTGCATACAGATTCATACAAAGAGAGAGTCACTAGAATTTAAAATGGATTGCTGCACATCACATTAAGCCAGTGTTTTCCAACTTTTTGAAGCCCAAAGCACACCTATTTGAACAAAATGTTGTGTGCTGTATGCAACTTATTGAGTGCTGGGAACAGCACTAGTGGAGGAGATCTGTCATTATGGTTTTTCCTCCCATTCTGTGTCTATGGGGAAAATGCTTAATACACAAGGCCCTAACCAGCCGCCACATACGGCTGCGAGAGCTTCTCCACTACTGTTGTTCCCAATACGCAGAGTAAGTCCCATGCATGTCCTCTCCATCTCACTCAGCCTGGAAATAGGACAGAGGCTGGAAGAACTCAAAGGAGGATGCTCGGGAGGGGGGGAGAGGAGCAAGTGCTGGCTGCAATATCTGTGCAGCACTAAGTGGGGCCCAGCTCTCCATGCCCTGCATGCTGCCCATCAATTATCTCAATCTGGGGCTCATGCTGTAGCCAGGAAGAAGAGGTATGCATGATTACACACATTCTCAAAAAGGCGCTCCTTCACGTTTAAGAAGCACCACTGGTGTCTCTTGCTGCTGAGAGGTGCTAAGAGCAGAGCCCAGGTGCTGGCCTAGATCAGAGCCTCAGAGAGTGGAGGCTTCCGTAGCACCCCTGATTAGGTCTGATGGGAAACACTGGGTTAAGCAAAGAGAGTTGTATGAATCACTGGAAATGCAAAAATGTAATTATACCTTGGGAAGGTATAGTTAAGCTAATGAGTTAGCCGTCAAGCGTAATGAAAGGCCCGATGTGGGCTACAATCACTCCCCCACCTCCCCAAAAGAGACAAAAAGTTCCCCACAGGCTGACCCTCCATCCCCATCCACTCACTGTTGACAAGAGGCCCAACCCCCACATTTCCAATGCTGAAGGACAACCACCAGGCCAACTTTCCCCCACCCCTTCCCACCTGATGCTGTAGAAAAAAGGGGCCCCTCTGGTGCAATGACTCTCCCCAGTTGCTCTCCCTTCCCAAGCTGGGATCCTCAGACTAACCCAAGGCACCTGTCCAGAAGCTGAAGGGATCAGGAGAGAGCATTCCTTCTTGCACTGCAGGCTTTGCCAGGCAAAATAGGGCCAAAGGACCACTTGAGGTTTGCAGCACCATGTTACATGGTGGATCTGGTGGTACTACAGGATGGAGAACTCTCTTTTGCCCCTTGTAGCTTCTGGACAGGGTGGATAGGGGAATTTGGTTGATGGAGGGTGGGGGTGGGGGTGGAGCCCCTTCCTTCAGCATTCAGTGGGTGTAGTTCAGTCTATGGTGGTCTTTTCGTCTTACTCGGCGGGGAGGAGGGGTGCAGCACTGTGGAGGTGATTGCAGCCCACTTTGGGCCTTGCACTAGGGTTCTTACTACTGTTAGTATTACTTAATATTTCTATAGTGCTACTTGATCTGCACAGCACTGTGCAAACAACACCCAAGAAATATTCCCTGTTCAATAGAGCTTATAGTCTAAGCAAGACAAACATACAGGTCAACAGACAATTGTTAAAATTAGTTAATGAGGCTGCAAGTGAACCAACAGGCTTAAGATTTAAAGGTAATCCCACCCCTCCCCCTTGGCTAACAACAATACATTATCACTTGTTGTAAACATTGGCATTATCTCTCACAAAATACCAGGTTTAACATTCTTTAGTACATCAGGTTTTAAACATAATGCTGTCCAGGAAATAATGCCCACATTAAAACTGGCAGCTAATGCATGCTAATAGATGATTTTAACACAGCTTAGTATATTGGCCCCTACGTAAATTGGCTTAGTACTGTGCTTTTCAGCATCAGGAGAAAGGCAAGGTCTCTGGGCAAAGTCCCTTGAATTCAACAGCACCTGACACAGAGTATTTCTAAACACACATAAATCTGGGAGCAAAAAACAGAGGCATGGGGGGGTGTTATGGATTTTCACATGTAACTTGAATTTTCAAAACTCATGTACGTAATTTCATGCCATTTCTGCAGAGGGAGGGTAATTTTTAAAGGCATTTCCTAGAGTAAAATACTGCTTTATCCTGCAGAAATGGCCTGGTTCACATTTGCGGGCCCGATATATGAGTATATGTTTGTGTGCATATAGCCTGCATACAGGTAAGTTCTCCTGCCGTGAGCAGAGGAGTTCCTTAGGAGGGTTTTGCACTTACATGCATACTTTTGTCTTTCCAAATCTAGGCATTCAATTTTTCCCCAGAAAGTAGCAGAATGGAAATGTGTAGAAGTAGTTTTTGCTGGGATAATTTTCAAAAGGGAAAGTGCCCCATGTACTTCCCCTTTAAATTTGCAGAAGACAAAAGGCTGGGCCATGAAAGAAGCCTTCAGAAGAAGGAACACGGCCAAGAAAAGCAAAGTAAAGCTGATGTTGTTGCATGGCAGTGTTTGTCATAAGGTAAACAGTGTGCCAGCATAAATGTACATATTCCCAGCTCGAGGCACATGACCGTCATGAGGGAATCTACCCACAAATATCATCATTGCCGTTAAAAAGAAAACCAGCAGCTTGAACTTGTAAGACTTGAAATGTACTCTTCCCCGTTCCAAATGAGGAAGTTGAGCTGAATCATTTATCTGAACATCAAGGAGCAGTTTTCAAGGCTGCAGATGGCAAACATTTGTAACTTAGAGATTGTCCTGTGCCCCTCCTATAATTCAATTAAAGGGTTGGCAAAATGAGAATTTGAAGGGCTCTACACATAACATTTTGTTAGCCCATTGTTATTATTTGCCATCTATTGAAATATGTCTTGCATTTCTTTAAGTGTTATGTTCTTTTCTTTCTTTTTTTTTATAAAACCTTTGATTAAAGTTTGAAAGTCTAAGGGCCATGGTGTGCCACACCACAGGGGATGGTGTTTGTTTAGATACCATGGTGGAGCAACCGAACTATGCAGAGTGAAACCATGGAGACTCAGCAGCAGTCCAACAAGAGTTATCTTCATAGGATCAACTAATCCTCTTGCATCAATTTGCATGTCTTTGCTATTAAACTATAACTGTAAGTAGATGTCAACTATTTTCTAGTTCTCAGTTTCCCCACACTTAACTGGTCATCAGTGCTGCAAATTCCAGTTTTGGATATTTAACACAACAAGGGTAATCAGTAAGCCAATGAGTGGACAAGTCTACGGTTAGCTGGATATTCTGTGGGATAAATATCCCATTGATGAATATCCCTGATTAAATGTATCCGTCTAATATAGCTAGATAAATTTAAATCTAACCGGATATCTTTTGAATATCGCTGAGGTTTAAAGTTATCAGGCCTCATATAGCCAGATAACTTAGGTCTTAAGTGGATATATTAAAAAGAAAATAGGCAATAATGTGCTGAACAGTAGTTTAAAAAAATGTTAAATTTAAAAAGTCAGTACTGGCCTTCCTTCCCCCCCACACATACTTCCTGGTCCTGCCAAATTTAGACCATAATTTGCTCCCCAGGACCTTCCTTCCCTCTTCCATCCACCCCTAACCTCAACCTTCCTACCCTCCTGGTACCTTAAAATAGTAAGCTCTTCAGGGTAGATTATGGAGGTAGCCTATGCGACCTTGTCCTAGTGCTTCTAGCATTGCTAGGGTGCTATATTTTAAGCATACACTTCCAGAGTAGCTCCTCTAGAAATGCCAGGCCCGGGACATGGTAGGGCTGCTACCATGATCTGGGCTGAAGGTGCCGGGAGGATGAGAGGGTTAGGAGTTGGGGTGCGGGCCTAGAGGGGGACGAAGGGGCCTGGAGGTCACATTACGTTTTAAATTTGGCACGACTGGGAAGCAGGTGGGGGGGGGGGGGGGGAGAGGGAGGCTGGAGTGGCACCAGCCCTTTAAATTAAACATTTTATGAGTTGGAAGGGTTTTGGTGGCGGATGGGGTGAGACTGCAGGCTTGGCCTGATTGGACTGTATATTTCTAGCTTGCGTGGCAGGGATAGGGCAACTAGATCTATTTTCATACTGCTGATTGGTACATAATTGTCCATATTCTTATTGGTATAGCTGGTTAAGGCTAAAGTTATCCAGGCACACATTCCCGGATAACTTTAGGCCTGCTCTCAAGAACATCAAGAGATAGTTGAACAACTTACAAAGTTAACTCCAAATATCAGAGTTAGCTAGAACATTCAAAACTTGTGAGCTATCTGGCTAAATGGCTTTGAATATTTGCCACAACTTGTCTACTTTTGCCTTAGGAAAAGCAATTTAAAACTGAAGAGCACTGCAAAATAAAAAAATGTTATGATGTCTAAAAATCTTAAGGAGAATTTAGTATATTTCAGGAAGGCTGTTAATCACAGAGCTGAGAGCCATTTCGGTAATTTTTTTTTCACCCTTTACCAGGTGTTGAAGTACATTATACAGAAAGCACCCCAACATAATTATACAGCATATCTAGAGCTGCAACCCTTTTCTTTTTATGTTTCAATGAAACATGCACTTCCCCAGTGGAGATTTAGTACAATTTGAGTATGTGAAAATTACCGTACTACATTAAGCACATGCTGTATGTAATTATGTTTATCTAACTGAGAAAGAAAGCAGATAGCCATGATCAAAGAAAGTCCAGCATCACCTTGGAAGTAGTTTTCTTCCACTAAGAGGAGTGGAAGTGAATTTTTCTTTTAAATGAACTGAAGCCAATATTAAATGGCAATGGAATTACATATTAAAAGAACTAGACTATTTTCTCTCTACCTTTCCTCATTCTACTTGGCATCCATCCCAATTATTCCCTTGATTTTCCTTTCAGAAAATTACGGACAGAGTTTCATCTATTTCAGAAATGCACTCTGAAAGGGGGATGGAGGAAGGGAGAAAGAGATAAAGTGAGAGAGAGGGAAGGTTCATCCAGGCTTAATTTCCAAGTTTTAGAAATAATCTTTGCAGATTTTGCACAAGAAAACACAGTTCAAAACACAGGCGACACAAGATTTTGGCCCTGTGCACCTCTATTGACAGATATGTACTACATATAACATTCTACAACTTTCCTGGTGTGTGCCCACTTTTCATTTCCTAGCTGGGACTTTGAGCCCTAAACAATACTAGGAGATGAGCTTTATAAGAACTTGAAAACTCCTTGATCTAAAAATGTTCCAGGATACTCTCTGATAACCAATCTTATCAATTGCAAATCACAGATAAGCAGGGCTGACCTTAAGAGGGTGCAGTCCCAGGATGAATCAACAGCAGCCAGGCCCTGTAACTCTGAGGGCTCCCATGGCAGAGCAGGATCCAGGTCGGCCTCCCTGTTCACCACCCATCCCCCGCCCCCAAAGATGGGCCTGCATATCAGATATAACAAATGCTAACTTAGCATACTGGCCATTTTCTGCTTGAAAATGAGAGTTAGTAATGAAAGCAATCAACTTTATTTCTTGAAATACAATGAGTGCTGTGAGTACACAATGCAAATGAATGGTATAGTTTTCCAAATGGATTCTGTAGGTTGTGTTATTTTTTATTGGAACAAAATAAAAATAAGCAAGATATTTTCGGTACTTGAGCTTTAGAGACCCATGTAGTAGGTCCCTTTTTCAGAAGGAACTGCAGAGTTGAAGGAAAGAGATTATTTTGGGGTGGTAATTCCCACAATTCACATCTTTAGGAAATATCAAAGTAGAGACTGGATTAGCTTCAATTAGTATCCATTAGCAGAAGTTAAGTTACTGGAGGTGTGAAACAGCAGCTTAATCCAAGACCCCATGTACCACGGGTAGGCAACTCTTCAGTGCCACAAACAGATCTGTTCTTCAAGCTCTGCACCATGAATATATATAAAAGACATAGTTGCATACAACAGAGGCAGTTCATGCAAATAAATCTCATGCATATTCATTGTAATTGTCTTGAAAATCTTATCTGTTTATGGCATTCAGGGAACCAGCATGGCCTACTCCTGCCGTGGACTTTTTTTTTTTTTAAAGAAAACTCAACAGATTAGATAAACTACCCTTCAACTCAATTCTAGTTGTCTCTGATAACAGTGCCATATAAACAACATCCCCTATAAGGACAGCATCACTGCCTGTCACAGACTTCTACTTTAAAGGATACACAAGAGATATTTTTGATAGCACTGTCATGAAATGTAGGGAATTCATTCTCAACAATGATGAGCATTTCTTGTAAAGGATGGGACCGGAATGGGCAGACGGATGGCAGCTCAATATGACCATCTTTTAAAGATTAGCTTAGAAGAAGAATTTCTCAAACAGAATTTACAAATCTTTTGCATACATCTGATTTGCAGATGAGATGTTTTTCATATGGATAGAAGGTGAGCACTTACACAGTTTTGCGAGCACTTAACAACCTCTACGTTTCCATAAAGCTCACCTTAGTATAGTCTGCCATGAAAATCAACTTCTTAGGCACCACTATGAGCATAAAATAAGATGGTCACATCAAAACTATACTCTACAAAACTATTACTAGCTGTCACTTAAGCTTTCAACTCACACACAAATAAATTGATACTCGATGCTATCATCCTATTTGTTCAGATGAAGATGAAAGAGTGTTGCGATTGGCGGCTTGCGGGGTGGGGCACTCACCTCCAGCCCTGGACCCTGGCACGCAGCTGCCGACACCAGGAGAGACTGCTGCACTCCATCCATCTCCCCCACTGGACTTCTTGCTGACTTGTGGCAGGCCCTTGGGCCTGGCCTGCCACCGACACTACCTCTGGCCCCTGCTAGGGGTGTGCGTGCGCCAACGGCATCCCATTTAAAGGACCCGTGGCGGGAAAACCCCTGTGGCGCCTGAAGATGGCATCACCACCTGAGGCCTATAAAAGGCTACCTCGACAGCCCTTCTATGCCTCGGCACAAGTTGTCTCCTTGGAGAAGTGCATTGCATCTACGGTCCTGGTTCCTGGCTCCTGCTATATGCTCCTGAGTATCCCTGTCTTGATTCCTGGTTCCGTTGGCAGTCTGGTTTGTCTTGAGTTCTTGTCTTCCTGGTCAGTTCTCCTTGTCTGTCTTCAGCACCCTATCCTGCTCCTGTGGTCCTTCATCCTTCTCTCATTCCTTGTCTTTGGATTGATCTTCTGGCCTTGAACTCGGTTCAGACTTCTGGCTTGATCTTGGATTGGACTTCTAGCTTGGATTGGACATTGACGCTGCTTGACTTCCACCTGCCACTGACCACTGCCTGTGTATTGTCATTGACTGACTCTGCCTGCCCTGACCACTGTCTGAACCACAACTTTGAGAGTATTCTGCCCGCCTCTGACCACAGCCTGAATCTGGCCTTGCTTTGTCTGCTGCTTGCCCTGACCAGTGCTTGTCCTGTCTATGCTGCCTTTCTGTGCTGGCCTGCAATGTCTTCTACACCACAGATCTTCACCTCCACAGAGGCTGGTGCCTAAGTCCAGCCGGCCTGTCACCCAAGGGCTCAACATAAGGAGAACGAAGGCTGGTATTAGTGAAGCTCTAGTTGGGCCTCTGCTTCAGCCATCACTTCCCTACAGGTTGCGCCAACTCTACCTCAGCGCAAGGGTCCACTCCTGCAACAAAGAAGATAGACATTGCATCTCTCTCTGCAACAGCTTCATCCAACAAGGCCACTGTGCCAGATTAATAGATAGAAAATTAGAAAATGCCATATAAATACCCCCAAAACACTTGCTTCAATACCAAGAAAATAAAACTACTTTTTGCAATCCCATTATATCAAATACATCATGAAGGAACTTTAAGCTATGCTTAATACAGATAAAATACTGAGAAATATATTCACTTATAAACAGCCTCCCTACCTCTACAATCTGCTCATCAAGAACAAATTACCATTTTACCAGGCAACAGACAAATAAAGAAAAAATGCATATCTTGCAGACAAATATGTACAAAAACCAAAGAGGTAGATTTTAAGAGCTGCGCGCGGGCACACGTGGACATGGTAATTTTAACACACACGTGCTTACACGGGCGTAAACGCACACATATTTTAAAATTGACTATTCATTTGTACATGTGTGCACAACTTCATGTTGATGCACGCAAGTGTGCGCAAATGCTTGTCTAAGTAGGGGGGGATTTTACTAGAAATGTGTGCCGACACTACAGCCCATTATCCCAGTTTGTACCCAGTTTGCCCAGTTAATCAATTGGCCTTCCTAACCCTTCCTTTTACTTTGCCTACCTTTTACCCTGTTAGGCCAGACCCCCTAAACCTCGCTAAGTAGCCTATGTATTTTTATTTTATTACTTACATGCCGTTCACAGCAGCAGTAAAGTTACGCGGTAGGGGACTCCAGCATTCGCTTGTGTACGTAAAGAGGTACGCACAGAAATCATGCCTCAGCCCCAGCCTGCCCATGCCCCACAGACCACACACCGCCCTTTTTCCCAAAAATGTTTTTGTGCGCTTGACGGGAGATACCCGTGTTGATATGGGCCTTTTAAAATCAGCACGGTGTATGTCTGAGACACTTGCGTAACTCCCGGCTTTGGTGCGTGCAGGGCTTTTTAACATCAACCAGATAATCTCCATAGAAATACATAGCTTATTCATTTACACATCCAGAAATGTAGTCTATTTAATCCCAACCAGTGGCATGTAGGAAAAACTAAAGAGACTCTTCAGACAAGAACGATCCATCTACCACCATATAGTATCTTGAAAGCAAACACCAACACCCCTGTGAGATAGCTCTTCTCCCATTCAGGATAGTAAGACTCTGTATTCTGTATTAGAACTTAAAAGAAACTTTAAATACACATAGGAAAAAGGGCATGGGAACTGAGATATGTTGATCTATTAAATTAAAAAATAATGACCCGAACAAAGATAGAGAATTTATGACTCATTGTCGAAGCCTTTAACAGGATCTGCTCTTAATCCTGATGAAGTGTTAACTTAACAGTCAGTTTCTGGCACCTCCAGTGACTATGTTTCTGCCAATTGATACTAATTGTTGCTAATACAATCTCAATTTGATACCCCTTGAAGACAAAGCATAGTAGATGACAGCAGATAAAGACAAACCAGCTCATCCAGATTGCCCACTTATAAAAGTACACTGTCAAGGATATATCTATCCACCAATCTTTGAAGCTTGTGGCTTGTAGGATATCCTCCTTATTCAATTCAGTTATTGTTTTCCTCCCTGGTTCTCTACTGTCCTGCATAGATGAGAATAAAAGTTCCCATACTAATCCAACATCCAGTTCTTTCCCCTCCGGATCTCTATGATGAGACTTCCTATCCCACAAAAAAGTATAGATATAATTGCTTTCTTCCTTCAGCCTTTCAGTCACATTTAAAGAATAAACCTATGTGATCTTGAAAGCTTATGGACTGCAACATCTTTTGATTGGTTTTATACTGGGTCCATAAAAGATACCACAACCTAAACAGAATCCATTTTTTCCCCAGACCAATATGACAACTAAAACTCTGCACTCCAGAGCTTAGCAACTAAATAATTATAATAATGCCCTTTCCGATGAGTAACTTAGCTTAGACAATTAGTTGGTAACCAGCATAGACATGAACTATAATGGAGCTGCAATGGAATGAGGATGATTTCTGCACCTGTCACTTGGTAGTCATCACCTGTTCCACTGTGACAGTTTGCCTGTTCATCATCACAGTCATCCACTAGATTGCCATCTGTTGTAGTGGGAGTGAAAGTGGGAGCTGAAATAGAATAAAAGAGCCATTATAACCATAACCATAGAATATTCTTTAAGGTTGTTAAGATTTTACTTTTATTTATTTATTTATTTAGCACTTTTATATACCGATTTTCCAGTAACAGAATTACTAATCAAGTCGGTTTACATTCTAAACAATAACAATGACAAGTTGATGTCTTACAATAAACAGGTAGTTAGAACTTGGATACAGATAAATGGATACAGTTTTAAACATGGAAACTGAGAATATGATGGCAAATAAAAATTACAAGGCTCTTCTAGTCTTCCCTTTTCCGTCCTATTGCAGTAGAGCGGACCCTACCCCGTCCCAGGTTTTATCCTCATGTTCCCTACTCTTAGCGCTGTATATTTGTCCTAGTGTTTCTTGTATTATATTACTATTTTTGTCCCCTAGCACTTTCATGGGGTGCATGCTCCATGGATCTATCACCCTGACTGTGAAGAAATGTTTCCTTAAGTTACTCCTGCATCAACCCCGCTTCCAGCCTTATATCATTCAAGACCTCTTGTTCACACAAAAATGCATATTATTCATATGTTTGAGATCTGAATGTCTTTATCATAAAACCTCTCCTCCTCCTCTTCCAGGTCCTTAAATCTTACCACACATAGTTTATAGTTTTCTTCTGAACTGACTCTACTCTGCCTATATATTTATGGAGGTGGTGCACATCATCTAATTTCCAAATGTATGTTTCAAAAGACAGAAGTTATAGTATTTCAGAAAACAGCATGGGGGTCTGGTTTTGGCTATTTTAAGTTAAGCACATTTTCAGCTGCTACAGTTTGCAACTGAAAATTTAATCCTAAATCTTGGTGGCTAAAGCTTAAGCCAGAAGAGAATGGGGTAGGGGGGAGGGGGAGCCACTACACCTGCTCCATCTCAGAGACCTTGATTAGCACTAAACTTCTTTAACTGAGAGCTTTCAAAGGTGAGAAGATATGAGGACAATAAGTGGATAGCCGATAAGGGTGTTAGATGCCGTGTGTGCGTTTTTTTTTTTTTTTTTTATGATCTAAGGAGTCTATGACGTGATCCAACTTCATTTTCCTTCTTTTTCAGGAGTTGTTGTCTCAAAGGCATAGCATTTGTAAAAATTAGAATCTCGTAGAGAACCATCCTATGACTGGCTTAGTAAAGACAGTCTTTCTTCTTTCATACAACCCTCCACTCTGCGCACGAGTACAGCACAACATTTCTATACGGTCTGAGAGGAGCGTAACTCAATCCTGCTGCCGTGGGATATCGTTGTTTGCAGTTCTTCTCTAACCTCTACTGAGTACACATTTAACTTTTCACACTGCCCCTGCTTTTTCCCCAATTCAGGAAAGAATGGGATAAAAACAGGGGATCTCCGAGGCAGTGATGGGAATTTTAGAGCTGTATTAGTCGGGTGGCTGGGCACTCTAGATAGACCATACGGTCTTTTTCTGCCATCGTGTTTTTCTCCGTTTCTGATGCTAGCTTTCCTTGTTTTAGGTTTTTCTAAGTTGTCAGGCCTAACCTTGCAGTGGAGTGGAAGAATGTTGCTTCTTCTGAGTACAAGAAAGTTCTGCTTTGCAATCTGAGGAGCCAGGGTTGGATCTTTATGGGCAGATGAACTATAAATCAATTAAATGGAAGGTGGAGTGTTTAAATGGAAAATGTATTTTAAAAAGCTTTAATAGAAGTTAACCTTGTGTGACAGCAGTTCATCATGCTTTGTGCCTTCCTAAGCCACTACAGATATTTGTGATGGGAAATATGAGGGTTTTTTTTAAAGTGAGTTGCTATGCTGCTTTTTTTGTCTGTTATTTCTCATGTTTGGAAGCGTATTTAAATTAGATCAAGAAGGGACTGAAGCATGGACACATGTTTTCAGCTTCTTAACCTTAAGACTGTACTGACATTATGCCACGAGGATGCTCTGTATGATTTCTCTGTCCAGTTTGCTGTTACAGGCATTAGCAGAGGACATCTGCATGTCCAGAAATGGATACTGAAACTCATGCATTTTGTAATGAAGCTGATAATGAATTATGATCCAGAGGCAGAGAGCTGTTTTACAATCCCAAATAAAGCGGGGAAGGGTTTTATTTGAGTTTTCCGAGATGTGCAAGATATATCGCCAGTATTTTTCAAGCAGAGGACATGAATATAATTATTTGCCATACATTTTTGTAAATCCCATGCAAGAGTTAAGTGAGCCTCAAACTGATTTGACAATAATTTAAAAACTAAATATAAACTTCAGATTTTTAAGAATGCATGTCAAACTGGTTTAAAAATTGTTTTAAGATGTATTTGTGGAAATCATTACCTGATGACTATCAAATTTGGCTTGGTTCTGTTTGTATTTTTTTAACCTCTATTCTCTGTTTTTGAAACTGGCATAATAACTGGAAGACAATTTTTTGATATGACATTTCATTTTTTTGAAATTTGACCAGTTATTTAACTGATCAAAGATTGTCTTTTAAGTTGTGGATTCCACTTCTTTTTAGTGATAAGGAGGAAAGTTCCCCCCCTCAAGCTCTGGATATGAAAAGCATCTCAGACATAACGAAAGAATGTAATTATCTTAAGATAATGTACTGACGATCATGTGAAAATTGTTATAATTCCTGTACTACTCGCCTGATGTCTTTGATCTTTAGTTAATATGTATTAGAACAGCTCAGGAGATTTGTATTATTCCTGTTCATGAATATCACCTCCTTAAACTGTCATTTTTTGTTGATTTATATTATGAGTGTTATTTTTGTAAACCATTGTGATCTTAATATGGAACATCGGTATATAAAATGTATAAATAAAGAAAAAAAAACCCAAATACCTCCCTAAAGCAGGCATTAACAAACCGTGGCTTTAGGAAATATCTATCCTTTAATCCCTGCTAACATTCATGTAAAAAAATACTTTCTTTTCAAAGGATATCAAGTTGAAAACATTGATATAAAAATGGTCTATCAAGCCACTTCTATATAAAATAGATGGATGAGGAAAGTATTAAGAATATGGAAATGTGTATTAACACTCTGTGCTATTAGTAGATAACAGCAGTTAAATATATTCATACAGAATTTCAAAAGTATGTGTGAGGCACTAAATGCGCACAGAAGTGGTTCTGTGCGGATTTATGCTAATATTTTATAAACTGTGTGGCAGGAGCTGCACAGATTGTAAAATACAGCCCATTTCTGCCCTGAGAGTACGTGCATGTGTTTCAGTGCATGTGTAAAGCTGTAATGCAGAAAAACACGTAGAGGTAGGTTTTGGAAGCACTGCTCTCGCAAACATGCCCACATATGCGCGTGCATGTGGGCCACGCGCAGCAAAGCGGATTTTAAAAAGTCACAAAGTACGCATGAATATACCGTGAGTGCATCGAAAATAAGAGGGCGAGAAAGGGATGGGGAATGGGCGGAGCAAAAGGTTACCCGCATACTCCGTATTTTGAAACCGGAGGCCGCTGTGCGTGTCGGCTCGTCAGCTGCATAACTTTACTTGCTGCTCCAGATGAGGAGCAAGTCTGTAGGGTCAACAGGGCGGCATGCAGGATGAAGAACCAGAGGGTTCTGGAAGACCTCGATATTAGGGATGTGAATCGTTTTAGGACGATTAAAATTATCGTCCGATAATTTTAATATCGTCTTAAACCGTTATGGAACACAATACAATACAGATTCTAACGATTTATCGTTATAAATCGTTAGAATCGTGAGCCGGCACACTAAAACCCCCTAAAACCCACCCCCGACCCTTTAAATTAAATCCCCCACCCTCCCGAACCCCCCCCAAATAACTTAAATAACCTGCGGGTCCAGCGGCGGTCCGGAACGGCAGCGGTCCGGAACGGGCTCCTGCTCCTGCATCTTGTCGTCTTCGGCCGGCGCCATTTTCCAAAATGGCGCCGAAAAATGGCGGCGGCCATAGACGAAAAAGATTGGACAGCAGGAGGTCCTTCCGGACCCCCGCTGGACTTTTGGCAAGTCTCGTGGGGGTCAGGAGGCCCCCCACAAGCTGGCCAAAAGTTCCTGGAGGTCCAGCGGGGGTCAGGGAGCGATTTCCCGCCGCGAATCGTTTTCGTACGGAAAATGGCGCCGGCAGGAGATCGACTGCAGGAGGTCGTTCAGCGAGGGTTCCGGCGCCTCGCTGAACGACCTCCTGCAGTCGATCTCCTGCCGGCGCCATTTTCCGTACGAAAACGATTCGCGGCGGGAAATCGCTCCCTGACCCCCGCTGGACCTCCAGGAACTTTTGGCCAGCTTGTGGGGGGCCTCCTGACCCCCACGAGACTTGCCAAAAGTCCAGCGGGGGTCCGGAAGGACCTCCTGCCGTCCAATCTTTTTCGTCTATGGCCGCCGCCATTTTTCGGCGCCATTTTGGAAAATGGCGCCGGCCGAAGACGACAAGATGCAGGAGCAGGAGCCCGTTCCGGACCGCTGCCGTTCCGGACCGCCGCTGGACCCGCAGGTTATTTAAGTTATTTGGGGGGGGGTTCGGGAGGGTGGGGGATTTAATTTAAAGGGTCGGGGGTGGGTTTTAGGGGGTTTTAATGTGCCGATTTTTCGATTTTTCGATTTTTTAACGATTTTTAACGATTTTTCACGATATTTTACCCCCCCAAACGGCAACAATACGATTCCCTCCCCCTCCCAGCCGAAATCGATCGTTAAGACGATCGAGGACACGATTCACATCCCTACTCGATATTAACTGGGCAAACTGGTGGAGTAGTTGGAAAACCTGGGCTGTCCCTCTCATGAGCAGGTTTTAAAAATCCACCTTCATACGTGCGTAAAAGCCAACAAAGTACTGTGGAAGACTTGCACACTACCTGTGCTTGAGTAACCCCTTAAAATTAGGAGCATAGTTACGCGCACTTGGAATATTTTAAAACATACGTGCACAATTGCCGCGCACAAGTTATAATTCTAGCGTATCTTTACAAGCTTGTACGGGTGCTCGCTCATTCGTTTTCAAATTAGCCTGATACTTTCTATTCCCATTTTATAAAAATAGGCATGCCTATTTAATGCGCATAATAACTGAAACAAAGTGCGTAATAACCCAGGAACGGACATGAAGGCAGGTATTTTTTAAAAACCTGCGTATTTAGAAGCGTACTTCACTTCTAAAAATACTTATTATTGTGCATACTTAGAAACAGCAGTTCACCAATACCTCTACTCATTTTACCCAGACTTTTACCAGTTCACCAATATCGTCCAACATTTCAGCCTGAGCCCCCCCCCCCCAACAACTCACCACAACCTCACATCCAAGAACAATAGACAAAAGACAAACACGATTTCAACTGCATAAGTCGATTAGCATATGGCCAAGCTCCGTTGTAAAAGCATATGGACAAGGGCCATATAAAAGTATACAGACATGCTCGGTAATGTATGCAATATGCTGCTTACAAAATAGCAACTTGTGGGTGTACTTTTGAACCCCACCTCAAAAGCTCCTTAAATGCCCCTTTTATTTTCCTTTTAACATTTATACATGACACTGCAAGTATGCACATACTCTCGAGGTTTATAAAATAGCAGATATGCATGTGCGTGCTAATACTTACACGCATAGATACTAATTTTACACTCACAACTCCTGCTGAACTCTGATAATTGCCTCCTTAAGAATTAATGGTCTACAATGTAGAACTGCAAGAGGATAGAAAATGCTTAAGAAAAAAAACTCTCTAAAGAATTTGACAGGGAAAATGAATAAATACAAATTGTGAGGCAGAGAACAGAAGATTATGTTGTAAACAGAAAAGACTCGTTCTAGGCAAATGAGTAGGCTGCTCAAAAAGTGTCATTTGTCAAAGTCATTGAGACAACAGTCTACTAAACTCTACCATTCCAGGAATAAAAAATACTGCTAATTATGAATTATTTTAGAAAATGATGTATATAGTCCACAGAAAAATAAAACTGCCCAATTACCTTCAATTTCACAGCCCAGCAGCTCCATTCTCAGCCCCAACCCTGCAGGTGTTGCTTTTTCTGGGATCACCCGGATGAAGCGGGTTGATAAAGGTGCAAACGTCCGTAGCTCTGGAGTATCATAATTAGTGTTGCCTTCAAACGTCTATGAAACATGCAAACTTACAGGTCAGTTTTCAAAGGAGTTAGGCGTGTAAATGGAACATACTATTGCATCAGTTTTCAAAAGCCATGCACCTGTATTAAGTGTACTTAAGTGGGGTAAAACATTTGGACAATTCAATGGCACATATTGTAGCAATTTTCAAAAGTCCACTTACACAAGTAAAGAGCATTCATATGTGTAAAACCCACTTTTAAGCATGTAAATGTTTCTGAAAATCAGTCATGCAATGTTTAAAGACGTTTTTATTTCCCACGCTTGTGTTTTTTTGTCGCCTTTTTTTCTTTATAAAGTTTAGGTTTCTAGTGCTTGAATGAGATGTATACAATTAACATTCTGAACCACTGTAAAAGCAGCTCAAATTTCTTCCTTAAATGAGTAAAAACAATTTCATTTTCTAACAGTTGACACATTCAATTCCCTAAAATTGTTTTCAGCTCTTTTCCCATCAAGCTCAAGCCTAATTATGCATTATCTCCACAGTGAACAGACATACTTTCAGCACTTCATGGTGTAATAAAATCATTGTGCAGACAAACCCTTGGTGTTTGGAATAAGATGTTCTGTACTTTACAGTCCAAATGTAATGTAGCAGAGGGGACTTTCTATATTTATAGTTGATTTTTACTAGCTTCTGTCTCCTTTACCAAAAGACATGGGACCTTCAAGCCCCATGAAGTTCCCATTGACATGTAAATTGGCCAGGTAATCACTGCCATTACCATTTCCACTTTTGACCCTTCCATTTCTTTTGAGTTAGTACTTTTGGAACAATTGAAAATTGTACAGGACTTTCAGGGTCTGGATTACTCCTGGGGGAATTCTGCGCAAAAAAAATTTAAAATTCTGTGCACAAAAACTGAAAATTCTGCAAAATTTATATTGGTCAAAATAACACAATTTACATGACAGTCTTTAAATAATTACATTTTAGATTATTACAGAAAAACGTTATTACTTAAAGTTGCAGAATTTTAAATATTTTGAGCAGAATTTCCCTAGAAATTCACTGTAAGAGTGTCCCTTCCACATACACACACCCTCATACAGGCTCCCTCACTCTCTCGCATACACACACACACACACACAATCTCTTCATACAGGGCCCTCTCTCTTGCATACACATCCAAACAAGCTCCCTTTCTCTCTCACACATACACCCTCACACAGGCTACCTATGTCTCTCTCTCACGCAGACCTTTACACAGGCTCTGTCTCCCACATACACAATCCCTTCACATACCCTTCTGCTCTCTCTCACCCTCCCCACCCCCCCTTACCAACCATGCTCTCTGTCACCCTCCCCTCTTTCACACACACATTCTCTCTCACCGGCATCCCCCCCCCCACGCTCCCTCTCACACCCTCCCCTCCCAGACCCACATTCTCTCTCACCTGCATGCCGTGGGATGTGTTCCGTTCACGGCGAAGATGAAGGCCCGGCGCGCCGTTCATGGCGAAAAGGGAAGGCCCCTGTGTGCTGCAAACGGCGCGCCAGGCCTTCATCTTCACCGCGAATGGAACGCGGAATACGGGGGCCTTCCCTTTTTGCCGCGAACAGCGAGCCGGGCCTTCATCTTCGCCACGAATGGAGCGTGTGCCGCGGGACGTGCTCCGTTCGTGGAATGCCGGGGTCTCCGCTGATATTTTCTGCGCAGAATTTGGCAATTCTGCGTGGGGGGGGGGGGGGGAAATTCTGCGCAAATTCTGCATTAAGCAGAATTCCCCCAGGAGTAGTCTGGATTAGTGCACTAATAAGGAATGGGCATATGTAAGGCTCATACTAGTTTAAATAAAACAGCATATCAAATTTACGATAGCATTTTCTTACATGGTATAAATAATGGGTCCAACTGATGCAAACTATCTTGTTTTGTTCCCCTTATGGTTAATAACTAGCATCTACAGAACATTTTTATCCTTCACTTTCCAGTCCTGCCATCTCATTCCTTCTTATCACTTCTATAGCAATAAGTAGGTTAGCACTGTACAAAAAACATATGAAACAGTCCCTGCTGAGGAGAACATAGAAACATAGAAACATAGAAATGACGGCAGAAGAAGACCAAACGGCCCATCCAGTCTGCCCAGCAAGCTTCACATTTTTTTCTCATACTTATCTGTTTCTCTTAGCTCTTTGGTTCTATTTCCCTTCCACCCCCACCATTAATGTAGAGAGCAGTGATGGAGCTGCAACCAAGTGAAATATCAAGCTTGATTAGTTATGGGTAGTAGGGGAAGAACCTGCAGTCTGACAAAAATACAGGGCAAAGGAGACTTTGGGAATTTCATTTTTTAAGAAAATAATTAAAATCAATAAAGGCTGTAAGTGGGAATCATCAGGGGTTGATTTAAATGCAGCCTCGTACAGGTGGATTTTTAGACTGGATTTAAACAAGACAAGATAGGGAGCATGATGCACCAACTCAGGAAGTCTCATCCAGGCATATGGTGCAGCCAGGTGGAACGCGCAGGCTCGGGAGTTGGTGGTAGAGGAGAAGGGCATGTCTGCTTCTCTAAAGAAGCTTGATGGTTAGCAGGCTTGCCACATTTTTGCATCTGGTGGAAGTGATGGAATATAGAAACACAGAATATAAGGGCTGTCATAAACCCTAGGTGATCTCTGGCTTTCTCCTTGCTTCTTTGCAAATGGGGATCTTTTTTGAATTTTGTTACTGTTTATGCCTCCACCATCAACACTGAAGGACTGCTACACTTACTGTGTACACTTACTGTGAAGAAAAACTTTCAGATTTTACACCTGATCATACTCCCATACCTCTCGTTATAGAATTTCATGTCTGCTGAAAAAGGTTTTCCTTTTGTGCATTATTAATTCCTTTGAGATATTCAAATGTCTCTAAAATATGCTCCGTTTTCCTTCTCCTTGGGTATACATGTTTAGGTCCTTAAATCTCATGGCATTGGGCTTTTGGTGCATTTTGCCTCATTTTGGTTGCATTTTTGTGGACAGTTTTCACTCTGCTTAAATCCTCTTAGAAGCAAAGACTCTAGAATTGGATATAATACTCAGGATCTCAGTAGTGATTTATAGAGTGGCATTACCACCTCTCTTTTTGCCTTCTCCCAGTACATGCTAGTATTCCTCTGACTCAGGCCACTACTTTGTCACACTGTTGTGTTACCTTGTAATCATCAAGTTGAGATCACAGAAGTCTATATTCGGCCACTAGCAGCTAGGAAAGTTAGGCAGACAAGTTTATCTGGCTAAATTAGCTGGTTTTTTCAGTCGGGCACTCTGCTGAATATACCCAGTTATCTTAAAGTTAGCTAGATGTGTTTACCCTGCTAACTTTAGGACTGAAAATCAGGGTTATCTGGCTAACTTAGCCAGAAAATGGTGCTTTGCCCCGGAATGCCTTCAAAGAGTCTCTGACATAGCCAGACAACTTGTTATCCAGCCACAAACTTATCTGGCTATCTCGGAGCATTCAGACTACCAGGATTTCCTGAGTTGGTGTATCATGCTCCCTATCTTGTTTTATTTAAATCCAGTCTAAAAATCCACCTGTACGAGGCTGCATTTAAATGAACCCCTGATGATCCCACTTACAGCCTTATTTTTAAATCCTGGTGTTTGTCCAGCTAAGTGCCAAACTTAGTTAGACAGATCTATTGAATATGGACCTCATAAGTTCTGGAGACCGTATCTAAATAAGGACTTTGACAAAATAGATGCAATTTAAAGGAGGGGCAAAAAAATGGTGCATGGACATCACTGAAAGACGTCCATGCAGAGAGACTGAAGAAGCTAAAGATGCATTGTCTAGATCAGTGGTTCCCAACCTGGGATCCGTGCATCCCTAGGAGTCTGCAAGACCATCATAGGGATTTGCCATAAGGGAGGCAACCAAAGTACAACTGCTGAGATACAAAGCAGGCTGACCTCATTTTTGAGGAGCTCTGTTCTAAGGCTCCTGTCGCCAAGCTCTACTGTCTGATCCCGTGCTGAGGAAAGGAAGATCGCAGCCTTAAGAAGCTCAAGCTGGCATGGAGAGGAGGTAGCGTGTGGCTGACTGCTGGCATAAGGAGTCTTAAGCTGCACCAGGAGGAGGAGGGGGAAGTGCACTGTCACCGGCAAGTTCAACAGCCACTGCTGCCGCTGTTGCCGTGCTGCTCCACCCCTCCCCCATTTCCTGTTGCTGCCCATGCTGACACCCAGTTTCTGTAGCCTGCCCTCTCGCTCCTCGCCTGTGGGTGTTTCCAGATACAGGGCAGGTGAGTCAGCCAATGGGAGAAGAGGGGGGCCTGCTGGGAGGGGGTGGACTTTAGGGAATTTTCCCGAGGACACACAGAGAAACCCAAGAAATCAAGTGAGGAAGACATAAGACTGTGAGCGTGTTTAATAAGTTGCTGTAGAGTTAATTATTATCAATTTAGAGACAGGAACTGTTCACGTTAGTTAGAGGCAGGAGAGCCTAAAGCTCTATAGAGTGGTGGTTGAGACTCTCTAGAGGAGGTCACTGCACCTAGATAGGGAAACCCATGCTGGGTGTGGGTGTATGTGTGTGGTGGGGTGGGGTGGGGTGGGGGGAACACCCTGGTGAAGGGGCTGGGAGGCCCGGCCAGTAAGAGGACCAGGAGTGGCAGCTGTACTTAGGCAGGGCCAGTGGTATCCGAGCGTGCCTGCCAGTTCCCGCCCCCCAGCACTGCAGGGAGTCAGCCGGTGTGCTGAGGAGCAGCCACTGTTGTCAGGACTGAGCTAGCATCCCCAGGGCTGCAGCACTGCACCCCAGAACCTCTTTGTCTGGACAACAGTGAAGAAACCGTGCTCTGCCTGCAACACTATTGTTGCACTATTGTGCATACAAAATAAAGCATGTTGGACCCTTCCTGCGTGACCCTCCTTTGCTACATGACACCTCCAAGCCCATGGTGTGGGGAGCAGGAAAGGGAGGAAACCCCCCCCAAAGTGTAACAGCTGAGGAGCATTTCTGGCCACTGCTACACCTGCTCTGACAGTGAGGGGGAAAAGCTGCATTGAGGGAGTAGTATGGACATGGTGGGGGTGGGGCGGAATTTCGGGACCCCCCCTGAAGTACGAAAGAGCAACTGAACATCTTCCGACTAATCATGCCAGCAGTGAAACGCACAGCCATCTTGAACATACTAATATTTGCAACGCAAATGATACGTAATGCGTAGTGACGCAGTGACGTACTAATTTTTAGCGTAACATAACGTAACTCCATTTTGGAATAATACTTTGTATTGTATTAATACGAATGACAATGTAAAATGTCTAACACGTCAATTAAATGACGAAACAATAGTCTGATCTTAAGCTACACCTACTAGAGGACCACGCTAGCTAATGCTTGTTCAGCAATTTGTGAAATGTTTGTTCAGCAAAAACCAGAACGCATGTGTGAAAGATAAGAGTTGTAAAGTGCATAAAAGTTTGCTCCGGAGGGGGCGTGGCATGCAGTTGTACTGAGCCTTTGTCTTAGCTGCATCTTGCTGGCAATAAAAGTCTATCTTTACGGATCAGTTGTCTGGACCTCCTTACTGACTAAAAAGAGACGGTTACATTTGGCGAGCCTCAGCCAGGAGGTACCGGGGACGCTATTTTAGCCCCCCAGTTGGTCCGGTAGTTTGGTGGCGGAGCGATCCCCCAGACGCACCTGGTGAGTGGCCACCGCTGAGTTCAGCGATCGGGTTTCTGAGGGGACCGTTCCACAGAAATTCTTCTGAGACCTCTGGGCTGGTGATCTGGAAAGAAGGCTTTCGTGACGATCGGAAGAATCCTGCAGGCGAGTATTATGGGAATGATGGAAAAAAAGAAGAATAGCTAAAAGAGTAGCAAATAACCGGTCCATCCGTGAGGGGACCGAGGGGGCTTTGATCACACCCCAAGCGGTGGTTTGGTAGGAATTGCATTCCGAAAACCACGCGCATAAAAAGAGGAAAAAGAAGTAACGCGTACGATAGTGGGAATAGGTTTCTTGTTGTGTGAAAGAGAGTGAATGGCCTCGCAGTTCTAGACCGGGCGACCGCGTTCTAGTCGGGGCAATTGTGACCCTTTTGTGTCTGACGGATACGGACCCCTTACCTATCCGTCTTCCCTTCCCTCCTTTGTCTGTGAATTCTATCCTAATGGGAGGGGGCTATTCAACTCCACTAAAAGTTATGACGGAACACTATAGTGAAGTGTTCGATAAACGTAAATGTACTAAGCCCGGAATGGTTCAGCGATGCACCCATAGGTGGCCCGGTTTGTGTGTAAATTGGCCTCCGGAAGGAACTTTCAATTTCCAAACGGCCACAAGGGTCTTGAAAATAGTTGAGAAAGAAGAAAATCCGGGTTGCCCTGAGGATAAGCCATACATAACTGCTTGGATTGCAGTTATCGAGAATCCTCCGAAGTGGGCAAAGAAGTTAGTGGAGGGAGCCGCCCTCGTAATGGTGGCGCAAGTAAACAAAATGGGTGACCGGAAGTCCTCAAACCGGAAAAGAAAGGGAAGGGCGGCCATCTTAGGAATAAAGGACCATGCGTCATCTGCGGCGGCCATGTTTGTAGTGCAAGGGAACACACGGACTCAAGAAAAAAAAGTTAAACCCCTGCCGCCTGCAGTACTGCCTGACGCAGAAGATCTTCTGCCGCCACCCTATGCCCCTAGCTGCCCTCAATCGTATAATGCGCCACCAGATCCCCCAGCTCCCGCCGCTGCCCAAGTTGATCATGAAATAATGCCGATTCCCGAAGTACGGCTTGAAGCGGAAGCGGCGGCGGCAAAAGTTGAGGACGGCGGCGAGTCGTCCGTATCCGGCAGCACTCGCAGTAAAACCCAAGCCGCAAGTTTACAACTACCAATTAGAGAAACAACCACCGTAGTTCCCGTGGTCCCTACTGAAGAAAACGAGTATAATACTACGCAAACTATAAAGTTGTTTACTTACATACCTTTCACTTCCAGCGATCTTTTTAACTGGAAACAGCTCGGCCCCTCTTACGCTGATAATCCAGATCAGATGCTAGATTTTTTACGAGGAATTTTTGCAGCCCATAACCCCAACTGGGCTGACATTCGGCACCTCGCCTCCATCCTTTTTACCACCGAAGAACGCCGACAAATACAATTAAACATGGAAGAAGCAGCTCGGCTGGGAGCCGGGTCAGACGGTAATCCAGATGAAGTAGTGAGAGAGCATGCCCCTGTCGCCGATCCCAACTGGGATTTCCAGACGGCTGCAGGGCGAGCCAGCATTGCTGCATACCAAGTCGCCTTTCTCGGAGCTTTAAAGAAAGGAAAGCAGAAAGTCATGAATATGGGAAAGATCCGCGACGTGGTGCAAGGAAAAGACGAAACTCCTGGAATCTTTTTGGAGAGATTGATGGATGCATATCGGCAATACAGTCCGTTCGACCCAGAGGACCCCAAAAGTCAGTCCGTCATAGTAATGAGCTTTGTCGGACAATCCTGTCCCGATATCCGCCGGAAGCTACAGAAATCAGAAGGATTTGAGGGAATGACTATTAGCCACTTAAAAGCCATGGCTGACAGAGTTTATGTAAACCGAGAGCCGGACGGAGACAAGAAAGAAAAGAAAGAAAGTAGAAAGTTAAGAGAAAGTGTTAGTTTGTTAGCTGCAGCGCTGGAAGAAACGAATTTCGGAAACTCGGCTAGGCACTATCAGGGATATCCTGGGCCGAGAGGAAGGGGCAGGTCACCCTCGAGGGGACCGCCCAGAGGACGAGCTAGCAGAGGAGGATCGTTTAGGGGGGGAAGGGTGCCGATGGGAGCCAATCAATGTGCATTCTGTAGACAAGAAGGACACTGGAAGTCTGAATGCCCAGAGTCCCTGCAAATGAAGCAGGAAGGATATACTCCGTCCAAACCAAAGGAAGCTGAATGGCAGATGACTGTAGGAGAAACCTCTAGCGAAGACAGCAGTGAAGCATGACTAGAGAAGGGAATTCTTCCATTCGATCCCTTAGTAGAAATTAAAGTAGGAACTGAGACATTTAAGGGATTGTTAGATACCGGGGCACAAAGATCAGTCATGACTACCGCTATTACCACACCCACTTCGAAAAACATTTCTATTGTAGGGGCCTCTGGAAAGCCACTTATCGCTCCCTTTCTTCAGAAACGACAAGTCCGGGTGGGAGGACAATTAGTATCTCATCAGTTTCTTTACGTCCCGGGATGCCCAGTTCCCCTCATAGGGAGAGACCTTCTTTGTAAGTTAAGAGCCAACTTACAATTCGAATCGACAGGAGAAATAAGAGCATCCTTCGCTGATAACCCAGTCTCTCTCATCTGTCCACTCCAAGAAGAATGGAGATTACATCTCCCCATAGTCAAACATACCACTACGCACCGATATGGAGAAAACACCGTCCTCAACGAAAAGCGCAGACAGCTAATGGACAGTATACCTAAAGTATGGGCTGAACAAAATCCAGGAGGAATAGCCATCAACGCTACCCCTATTTGGATCGAGATGAAACAGAATGCACAGGTGATAAATCAATCTCAATACCCCATTCCTTATATGGCCAGACAAGGAATTCAGATACACCTGCAAAGATTGTATGATTTGGGCATTCTCCGGCGAATCCGATCTGCTTGGAACACCCCTCTGTTGCCAGTAAAGAAGCCTGGATCAAATGACTATCGACCAGTACAAGACTTAAGAAAAGTGAATAGTCAAGTAGCAGATCTAGTAGCCCTCGTGCCAAATCCGTACTCAATCCTGGCTCAAGTCTCTCCTGCATCAAAGTGGTACAGTGTCATTGATCTCAAAGATGCCTTCTTCTCCGTCCCGGTGGCGGAGGAATGTCAAAAGATTTTTGCTTTCACATGGGAAAATGCAGATACTGGAGTAAAGCAGCAGTACACATGGACTAGGTTGCCTCAAGGGTATAGGCACTCACCTACGCTGTTCGGTGAGCAACTGGCAAACGATTTAAAGATGTATCAAGTAAAGTATGGGCCAGTCATACAATACGTGGATGACCTTCTGTTGTTTCGAGAGACGTACCTCGAATGTGCGGTATCCACTCTTCAGCTGCTAAAGACGTTGTACTCAAAAGGGTATCGTGCAAGTAAAAAGAAAGCGCAAATCTGTGAATTGGAAGTAGAGTATTTAGGCTTCCAAATACGTGGAGGAACCCGATGTCTGGGGATTTCTCGCACCAGTTCTATAAGAGATCAACCTGTACCCACTTGTAAGAAAGAGCTCCGGGCGTTCCTGGGAGCTGCAGGATACTGTAGGCTGTGGATTGCTAACTATGCAGTTATTGCTCAACCCCTGTACGACAAGCTGCGGGGTAAAGAGGCAGAATCTCAACCCTTCCAATGGGAAGGAAACGAACTGGCAAGCTTACGACAACTAAAAGAAGCCTTAATTGAACCACCTGCCTTGGGGTTGCCAGATGTGATGAAACCATTCCATCTATTCGTCGACGAGAAAAAAGGCATGGCCATAGGGGTATTGACTCAAACCTTAGGCTCATGGGAACGACCTGTTGCATATCTGTCAAAAGGAATGGACAATGTGTCAAAAGGATGGCCGGGATGCCTCCGAAGCATTGCTGCTGCATGTCTACTGATACCCGAAGCAGTTAAGCTAACATTTGGACAGATTTTACAAGTAACAACTCCTCATACTATCCAAGGACTGCTAGAGACCCATGGGCCAAAATGGATGACAAATTCACGTCTTGTAAAGTACCAAGCGTTATTATGTGAAACTCCAGAGATTCAAATACAGGACAGTAAAAACTTTAATCCTGCAACTCTACTCCCAACCCCCACTCCAGTTTCTCATGAATGTGGGGAAATTATGGCAACAGTACATTCCAGCCGACCCGACTTACGCGACCAACCCTGGCAAGGAGCATGGACTTTATTCACTGATGGAAGCAGCCAGGTTATAAATGGAGTCAGGGTCGCTGGGTATGCTGTAGTCTCCGAAGACGACATTGTTGAAGCTGAACCCCTGCCCCCAGGGACATCAGCGCAAAAAGCTGAACTAATTGCGCTCACAAGGGCTCTGCAGTTGGCAGAAGGAAAAACTGTAAATATTTATACTGATTCAAAATACGCTTTCCTTACAATCCAAGTGCATGGAGCTTTATACAAGGAACGAGGATTCCTAACTGCGGAAGGGAAACAAATAGCTAATGCATCGGAGATACATCAATTGCTAGACTCTGTATGGGCACCAAAGAAGGTAGCTGTCATGCATTGTAAAGCCCATACAGGGAGAACTGATCCCATCGCCAAAGGAAACCAATGGGCAGATAAGACTGCGAAAGAAGCAGCACGTGTGCAATCACCACATACATCAACTCCCACTTGCCCACTTCTACAGTTCACGAATGAAACCCCCATTTATTCAGCGGAAGAAAATGATTGGGCACAAACCGAACAATTTCATCAGCAGGATGGGTGGTGGATTGTACAAGAAGATAGGGTATGGATACCCGACGCCCTGGCATGGACTGTTGTCAGGGAAGCCCATAATAAAACCCATCTCGGCCGAGATGCATTAGCAACACTGTTGGCAAAAACTTACTACATTAATAGACTCTTTCAACTAACTAAATATGCTGTTAATCAATGTGTTACCTGTGCAAGGAACAATCCCAGAAATGGACCTGGTCCAGCCCCTGGACATATATTGCGAGGAACAACTCCGTTTCAAGTTTGCCAAATCGACTTCACCCACATGACTGCTTCAAAAAAATACAAAGCAATGCTGGTAGCTGTCTGTACTTATACCGGATGGATCGAAGCCATACCCACTCGAACTGAGACTGCCAAGGAAGTAGTAACATTGCTTCTCCACAAAATTTTACCACGATACGGATTACCTCGGCAGATAAATTCAGATAATGGACCAGCCTTCACCAGTGAAGTCACGCGACGTCTGAGTCAAATTCTGGGCATCCAATGGCACCTGCACTGCGCCTGGAGACCTCAAAGTAGTGGAGCAGTTGAACGAGCTAACAGGACACTAAAAAATCAGCTCGCTAAATTGTGTCAGGAAACAAAGACTAAATGGCCAGACATCCTGCCATTAGCTCTACTACACGTCCGATGTACCCCACGGAAGTCGGGGTTAACTCCTTATGAAATGATGTACGCAAGGCCTCCACCTCTTCCATCTTTTCCTGAATCGCTGCAAATACAAGGGGAAATGTCTCTCAGTAACCAACTCAAAGGACTATATAACACAGTTATTGCGATTCAAAAATACACCTGTGACACTGAACCATTGGTCCTGCTAAACCCGATTCATCCATACCAGATAGGAAATTCGGTGTGGATAAAAGACTGGGATGAGTCTGATTCCCTCCAGCCCCGATGGAAAGGGCCGTACACTGTATTGCTAACTACTCCAACAGCTGTCAAAGTTTTTGGATGTTCTTCATGGATTCATTGGACACGTCTCAAACCAGCTTCAGCCAACTGGCAGGTTTCCAGGATTGGAGACCACAAATTAAGATTCACCCAAGGCAGGCCCAGTGCTAGTCCTGAGTAAAAAAGTATCAGTAACTACAACTGAATATTAATGTGTCCATTTCTTTCCTTCCTTTCAGAATCCATTACTTATGAATGCAACCATCTACGTCATAAAGCAATGTCACAGATTCCGACTTCCAAGATCTACGTTGCATCCATCTTCTGCATTCACTTACTATTCTTCTGTAACCCGACTACCTCTGTTTTCCTGTCCTTGAGCAAGAATTGCACTGAATGTATCAAGCTAATTCGTACTACCACTCAAACTGGATTTCAAGTTGTCTCAACAATCATCCACCAATCTCAACCACCAACTTCCTGTGCCACACTACCTGCTTGCGCCCTGAATACTACTCAAGGCTATCAGTCCTTCCATCGATGTTTAGAAACTGGCAAAGTCATATGTCATACCCCAACCACTCCTAAGTACTACAACATCACCCTCACTGTAGGTCTACCAAAGAGCTACACATCAAGTATTGTCCCAGAAGGAAAAGGCATCTTGTACTACATCAACTCCACTAAGGTTCTTATGGGAAGTGAAACGATTGTCACAATAACGTTCGATGCCTGCGAAGCCATTGATAAACACCCAAATGCACTTCACTGTGGGTCTCAAGCCTGGAGAAATTCCTATGTCTACAATCACAAATACCTCTGCCCATACAACCGGGCAGCTAATCCATCCAGATGGCTGCCATGCGGAGGGGACCTGACATTGTCAGGATGGGCTCTAGTTTGTGATTACACCGGTGGAGGTTACCATGGCTGCCACGGGATAGGACGATTAACTGCAGTAAATGGTAATACAGTATCGATACAATGGCCTCTAAGAAGCGAAGGAATCCCTTGGCAAGATACTTGGGGATTTGGTATCGACGGAACTGGAAAAGACCCCATGACCTACATTACCATCACTCAGCGAAAAGACAAACCTCGTCCAATTATTCACCAGACTACTGTGGTGGGTTATCAATCCTTCTTCGATGAAATATCTCATGCCTCTGAGGGATTAAAGAAACATACAATTTCTCAACAAGTAAAAAACCTGTTTGTCAATTTGGCGGAAAACATAGCTCTCTCTCTCGAAGTCAAGAACTGTTTTGTATGTGGAGGAACAGATACAGGAGAGCAATGGCCATGGGAAGCCAAGGAAACCTTCCAATCCGATCTTAACACCTTGAATACCACTGTAACCTATAACCGTAAATCTCATCCATATGAGTGGGCACTACAGACTGATGTTATTGGCAGACTATGTATCTCTCGACAACATTCACGCATCTATACCGTGCCTGTTGGAAATTCTCCATGCACAGGAGTTCTTACTGCCAACCTTACCACCCAGACATGGTGGCAGACTGAAAATTCTACCATGCCAACTCCCATCTGGACTGACTCGACTTTGAACAAGACATGGACAGCTGCAGGTGTTGCTACTACCGTTTTCAATGCTCCAGATGGTTATTATTATGTATGTGGACGAAGAGCTTATGAACAGTTACCAACAAACTGGTATGGAACTTGCTTCTTGGCTACAATTCGGCCAAGTTTCTTCCTACTTCCCATTACTGCTGGAGAAACCTTAGGAGTTCCAGTATACAGTCCCATGAGACCCAACAAACGTCGCAGCACTCCTAAAGTATCCATAGGAGATTGGAAAGATCAAGAGTGGCCTCCTGAACGAATTGTACAATACTATGGTCCGGCCACCTGGGCTGAGGATGGTTCTTATGGATATAGAACACCTATCTATATGCTCAATCGAATTATAAGACTCCAAGCAGTACTGGAACTCCTGACAAATGATTCTGCCTTGGCTCTCAACATCTTAGCCAAGCAAAACACTAAAATTCTAACAGCTGTCTACCAAAACCGATTGGCTTTAGACTACCTCCTAGCCCAGGAAGGTGGTGTATGTGGCAAATTTAATCTTTCTAACTGTTGTTTACAGGTAGATGACAAGAGTAAAATCATTGAGGAGATCACTGATCGAATGATTCGCCTGGCCCATGTACCAGTGCAGACGTGGACTGGAATCCTTGACTGGACAGGGTCTTTACCCAACTGGCTCACTTCCATTCCTGGCCTTAAAGAACTCCTCTTTCCTCTGATACTTCTTGTTTTTACATGCATTCTGTTTCCTATTTGTCTCCCTCTTATTTTTAGGCATCTCCGATCCATGATTGAACATATTGCTGATCGGCGAGCAGCTGCTCACGTCATGATGATTAATAAGTATGTGTCTGTCTCCACATTTCCTTCATCTGATTCTTCTGACTACGACACTACCAATGATTCGGATACTGATTCTGATAAAGAGTACTTAACTACTAACTTATAAGTCTGATAAACTCTAACCTCTAAGCATTGCCATAATGGAGCCAACGTGTTGTTGGGGTAAGTCGGGCTACAAAGGGGGGTGACACCAATATGGTCCACCCGTCTCAAACCCGTGAAGAAACCAACGACCTAACAACATATTAGGGCTCACATTCAATGTCACTGGTATTAACTCTCATTGTCGTTTCAGTTCCTCTTCAGATATAAAGTGATACTTCTGCCTTCTCTTCAAAGTTGAAGTATCAAAGGGGGGAATGAAGAGGTTCAATTTCGGGACCCCTCCTGAAGTACGAAAGAGCAACTGAACATCTTCCGACTAATCATGCCAGCAGTGAAACGCACAGCCATCTTGAACATACTAATATTTGCAACGCAAATGATACGTAATGCGTAGTGACGCAGTGACGTACTAATTTTTAGCGTAACATAACGTAACTCCATTTTGGAATAATACTTTGTATTGTATTAATACGAATGACAATGTAAAATGTCTAACACGTCAATTAAATGACGAAACAATAGTCTGATCTTAAGCTACACCTACTAGAGGACCACGCTAGCTAATGCTTGTTCAGCAATTTGTGAAATGTTTGTTCAGCAAAAACCAGAACGCATGTGTGAAAGATAAGAGTTGTAAAGTGCATAAAAGTTTGCTCCGGAGGGGGCGTGGCATGCAGTTGTACTGAGCCTTTGTCTTAGCTGCATCTTGCTGGCAATAAAAGTCTATCTTTACGGATCAGTTGTCTGGACCTCCTTACTGACTAAAAAGAGACGGTTACAGAAGGAAAGCAGGAGGGTGGGGTCCATATTGGGATCAGCACTTAGAAAGGGATGGAGAAGGTGTCACATGGAGGAGAAGGCAAGAGGGAGAACATAGGAGTGCAAGCACTTGGAGAGGGCAGAAGGGGAATGCTATAAACTTCCTGGCACCTTATTGGGGTGCCTCGTAGCGCTGCTGCTGCTGCCTATTGTTTTTCTGAGATGTTTGTATTCTTATCTAATTAGTCCTTTGTTGATTTTACTGAGATGTGTTGTATTCTTTGTCCTGATGCTTACTTATTTCAAATTAGTCATATTCTACATTCTGACTAGTTTTGTCCTGCCATTGATGGATATCAAGTTCCAGTCTGAAGTTTCCTTCAGACTTGAACTGTTACATCTCCTTCAGACTGTTTGTTACCTTTTGAATATGCTGTACCCCACCTTGTGGGGAACTCATTATTGAAAAAGGTGAGCAATAAATCCAAATAAATAAATAGAACACTTTGGATGGGGCCAATGGGAAGAGGACCAGGGAAGGGGCCATGAGGGGAAGATGCCAGGAGGCAAGGCATTCAGGACGGGGCACTGGGGGAGGAATAGTACTTGGGAAGGAGTCATGGGGCAGTGGCATAGCGAGGAAGGGCCAGGGAGGTCAAGGCCCCCAGGCGCCAGGCTGTAGGGCGCGTCAAGAGGGCAGGGGATCCCATCCCGCCCAAAGAAGAAAAAGATCTATGGCTGCCGGGGACGCCTTAACAGGTCCAGCGGCAGAAGAGGAGGAGGCCCGCAGAGGCCGGAGAAGCCCATCCCACCTGGTGCCAAAGAATGCCCCACTGAAGCAAGGCTGCTCCAGGAGCACTTTTCCATTTATATTTTATGGTCACTTTATTCTGTATTTGGTGAGGGTCTGCCTGTGCTCTGCATGTGTGACTGAGGTTAAGTATTCTGCTAATGCGTCCCTTCAGTATAGGGCTCTGTAGAAGTTTGGCCTGTTCTGTTTTCCTTATAGGATGTTTTAGGTGTTTATATATTTGTGTTTTAGGGCCTGATGTAATGTTTGCAGGGTCACCTCTTCGTAGGGTTGTTGTAACTGTGTGCTGGCAGTTAATGCTGTTTTGGAATGGGAGGTTTATGATATTGTAATTTATTTAGTTTGCTGACGGCTCTCTGAGGACCAAGCCTACACCCTACATGCGTTACTATAATCCTAATTCCATGTGTGTTCCAAGGGTCTTTAGTTTTTACACAGGGTTTTCTGGTTGACACCACAGCAGTGCATGTAAATATAATATACCTGCTGTTGTGATATTTTTATTTCGAAAGACTGTACACTTTGAGCGTCCTTTTTCATGTAAAATCTTTTATTATAAATGCATAATTTGAAAATGTGTGTGGAGAGGGCCGTGGTGAGGGGGAAGGCTGGGCACAAAGCTGTAAGATTCACTTAGGGTTCCTAATACCCTTGCACTGACCATGATTAGAAAAAGAATACAAATAAAATGTAAAAAAAAATAAAAATAAAAATGAGGAAGGGCCAACACAGTAATTGTTCATCCAGGGCTGCAAAAACATTTAGCACTGGCCCTGCATGGCGGCACCCTGTGGTGACGCGTTGGCTGGGTTCCTGCCCTTCTCCAGTGGTGCCATGTGATGATGCACTGGTGGGCGATGGTGGGGGAGAAAGGCGGGGGTGCAGGGGAGACACAACACAAATGTATTGGTCCCCGGGCTCCAAAGCCCCTCGCTACGCCTCTGTCATGGGGGAAGGGTGCAGCACTCAGAAAGAGGCCGTGGAAGAAGGAGCACCCAGGAGCGGGAAGCACTTAGGAAGGGGCCTTGAGGGGGAGGACCAGGGAAGGGGACAAAGGAGGGAGAAGACAGAAGTGAAAGCATTAGGGAAGGGGCTGTGGATGGGGGCATGCAAGACAAGAAGGAAGGCATGGGGAGGGGAAAGAACAGGAGTGTGAGCACTCAGGAAGGGGTCACAAGAGGAAGGCAGGAGGGACAGAACCAGGGAAGGGTCTACTGGGAGAAAAGAGCAAGAGGGAAAACTCTCAGGAAGGGTCCAAAAAAATAGAGGGAAGCAAGGTAAGAGGGAAGGCACTTTAGGGGGGCTATGTAGGGGTGGGGAATAGCCAGTGCGAAGGTATCCAGCCACCCCATCGTGTGATCTCATGCTCTCTCTCTCTCTCTCCCTCCCCCCCAAATGTTTGGTCTAGTAGAAACAAGGGAAAGGGACGATTTGACACAAACATTCAAATATCTAGCTGGCTTCAATAAAATACTAGAAGGAAGCATTTTCCTAAGAATGAAAAGTTCATCATAATAAGCTGAAAGGAGAAAAGCAAAAAGGAATATGAGAAAATATTTTTTCACTGAGAGGGTGGTGGACAGCTGGAACAGACTTCCAACAGAGATTATAGAAGCCAAAACATTGGCAGAATTCAAGCATGCATAGCAGAGACATCATGAGGTCAATTTTTAAAGACCTAGCTTTGGGAGCTAGGATCCTAGATTGTCCCTTTTAAAAATTTGCTAGAGCTGAGTGCTTACTTCACAAGACTCATTCATTCAAGAGAATGGGGAAAAATAGATGATTAGCAGTGATTTTCACCACTAGGCACCTAATTTAGGTTCCTAAATCTAAGAAATGAATAGCAGCCTAAATTTACCTTTTTAAGCTTTAGGACCCTAATTTAGGTGAATTTTCAGCTGAAAACATCTGCTAAGTTTGACTAAAAATAGACATCTAATTTACTGCCTGATTCACTAAGATGTTTCTCCCTGTCTGTGTCTGTGGGAAAATGTCTTAACGAATCAGGCCCTTAGATATCTAACTTAGAACTGATGTACTAAGGCTTTTCCCCAAAAAATAAAAATGGGAGAGAAAACAATGAATCCGGCCCTTAGATCTCTAAATCTAGGCACCCAGCTTTCTTGAATATCAGCCTCAAAAGATGTGGGGGAAGGTGAGGACCTCAGATTAAGTAAGACCTATGACAACACAGTAGGCAGTAAACCGAAAGCTCATTTTCTGCTGATATCTTCAATGCTTCTATCAGGTATGACCACTCTGAGGTTTCTTTCACTGGGGTAATGTCTCCAAATCAGGGCTTAATTTAGGCAAGGGCAACATAAGGATGTGCCTAGGGTGCCAAATTCTGAAGGCACCCGAAAACTGGGACCGTGCACCGTTAAATTAAATCCAGCCCTGCTCCAAATAGGTTTGTTTTGTGAACACATTGACAAGGATGAACCTCATTCATAAACCAGGGTAACTTGGATATGATCTCAGTCTCTCCAATTTACTGCTAGTACTTGGACTGTGCCAAAAAGAGCTTCCTTTTTTGAGTTCATAAGATGTAATATGTAGAGGCAACATATCAGGGCATGCCTGGAAGGTCCTTTTAATCAGGCCAGTGGCACCCAATAGAATTGAAATTATTTCTGAATCTTCCAGCCACATCTTCATGGTCTTCCAGCCACATTTTCATGGTCTCTGCTTGCATCATTTGGTACTTGTGAATCTTCTCTCTTTCCATGCATTGTATTGAATCATCCCTTGAAACTGACACTTCTGTTAGCAATGCTGTTCTTGTGTTTTTCTCCTTTACTACCATTTCGGGTTTTCTTGCATCAAGCTTTCTAACAATTAGAATTTGGAATATCCAAGTTGATCACAACATATGCATTCTCTATAATGCTTTCTGTAGGGCCTAGCCTAGGTCGCCCTTAAGAGAGTGACAGATGAACCAAACAAAATGGTTCTTGGCAAACAAAATGGATGCAATTGAGTTGAATGGAGACAAAGAACTGCTGTTATTCAATAAACAGGACATAGATAAGACACAAATCTGTTGAAGTTGCTATGGCCTTGACAGACATTGTATCCCTCTAAGCAGCATTTTCTGACCAACAAACTGTGTTTGCCAGCACATTCACTGCCATGTGAATCTGAAAACCCACCAATGGTATACCAATGGACAGTGGTGTATTCAATGAATGTTTACTTTTGGGGAATTATAGGCATTCATAGGAGGACCTGGAAAGCCCATGAAGAAAAAAAAAAGACCATGGAATTAAAGAACTAGGAAGAAGGAATCTAAGATGGAAGGGGTTTTGCTATTGGATGTTTCACTTGGAGGTCCACTTTGCTGTGTCTGCTGCTAAGTTTCTGTATCCTACACTGGCACACCCAGTGGCCACTGCCTTTCTACATGCATTGCAAGTGATCTACCGGCAGGGCAGGACTTGTCAGTAATTGTCTGCCAGCTCTTTCTCTCAGAAAGCTATCTGCATTCCCGGGACTAATTAGAGATATTTCCAGACTACATGGACATCGTGGAACTGCCTACAGCCTATACTGTGGGGATAGCTGAACTCCCTGTGTGTGCTGGCAGTCCCAGGAGCAGACCTTGGATCTGACAACCGAACTGTGGCACAGAGACTGTCAAATGCTATACATGCCTTCCTGGCCAAGTATACATAATACCTTATATGCTGGATATTTAGCTTTGCGATGCAAATGTGAGAAGTGTGGGTTGGAACTGATTTGGCATAGGTGACAAAGGAATTTTTTTAATCCAAAATGATTTCTAGGTGTTGCATAAGAAGGGTATGCCATGACTCGTGTAACTGCCATTCATTGTGAATGACTGCATGTAACAATAAACTGCATAACAGAAACAACAAAAGGGTGTTAAATAATTCTGGTCCCTAATGAGCTAGGTTGTTTTATTGGCTATGCTCGAAATAATCTCAGCTATTATCTGTGGCTCCTATCTTCATTACATTTAAGGGCCATGACCCCAGTGCTTTTCTGGTACAATGATGTTATAGCGCGCAGTATTCGAAAAACCCTAAAATGGTTAATGTATCTGGAAAATGTAGGCCATATAGGTTATCTTGGATATTCAGCAGTATAAATGTCCAGCTGAATATTAAAAAAAAAAAAAATTATCTGGCTACCTTTACCTGAATAACTTTAAACCTAACTGGTTATCTTTGAATATCATAAGTTACATTTAAAGTTATCCGGGTAAGTGTTCCTAGATAACTTGAGCCTAAATGGCTATATTCAAAGGAATATAGCCAGTTAAGTGGCTATAATGTAAAAAAAAAAAGGGAAAAAAAAAGTATGTGTGGCCCTGACAGCCCCATTCCCCAGTCTGACCCAATATATGAAAAAGAGACCCTTCTGAGCTAATTCTTCTATCCCCCAAACCCCTTCTAGTAAATGTAAACATTTGCAAATCTCGGGGTCCGATCACGGCCTCACAACCCCACCTCCTTCCCGATTCATGAAAATTACATTTATAAGCCCCTCCTCTTCCTTCTTCCCCCCCCCCCACACCCCATTCCTAACCCTCCCACTCAGCTGATACCTCTAGAGACTCCTTCCAGCTGTCAGGATTGCGGTATGCTACAACTGCTCCTTGCGGCATTCAGTGTTGCTCTGACAGCAGCGTTGGAAGAGGAAGATATAGCAGCAGCGTTGCTCTCAGAGTCGTATTCTAATAGCGGCATTGGTAGCTTATGCTTCCAGCATTGCTGTCAAAACAATGCCGGATGCCACCTGCATACTGCGATCCCGGAGGCTGGAAGAGGTTTCTAGAGGGATCGGGATTCAAATCTAAAAGTACTTGCTATTTCATGATCCTTTTCGGCACTTTGATTCCATGGCAACCAATTTAACTGATGCTTTTGAGATGAGTCAGGATATGTACTCTCTTCAGTTGTTTAACCCAGACAGTTGCCCTTGTGATAAAAGCTAACAATCTTGACAAAAAAAAAAAAAAATGAATGCTAGATGAAACACGAAGTCCACCCAGTAACCTTTCATCCATACCAAGAATTCCCTGCAGAGATTAGTGCTTTTAAGTCTCACATTGTATAACATTATAATTCCCCTTAAATATTTAAAATATTTCATAACTTTTGCTCCAATAGGAAAAAAAAAGTTTTAATCAAAGGGAATTAAATAAATCCATGGCATTAAAGTCTGACAGATTTGAAATTTTAATGAAACAATGTAATATTTTTAAATGCTAATTTAGTAGAATTGCATGGAATACTAATAACATTTACTTACAGAGTTAAAATGAGGTATAATTGCTTAGCTTGATGAGAAAAATGAATGATTTTGTTTGAATCCTTCCTTTCATGCAACCTATTACTTTTTGACCTAGCATAAAAGAGAGCTTTTGCAAATACTGCACATTCAGTCTGCAACGATATAATGGTAAGGCTGACTAAAGTGGACCATTCTAACAATGGAAAGTTCAAGGAATATAGAGTTATGTTTGAGAGAAAGTGAAGGTCCATCCTCTACACGGTGGATCAGTGGGTCAAAGGAGATTGAATAGAGCGTTCCCATCACTATTTGTGTTTTCGCATCATTTTTTTTTTTTTTTGCTTTAAAAGACTGTTCTGTGAAGGTTTGTGACTTTGTACATTCCAAGAGCTGAAGGTGGGGTGGACCTTATAGAAACAGACTGCACATATACAGCTGCTATTATAAGCCTTAAAGCATACCTAACAGCATCGACAGATCCAAATACTCAAAAAGTGCTTAAGTATGAAACTGAATGGCCAAAATCGGTCTCCATCCTTAAGCTGGGACAATCATTTCGACAAGCAGAAGGAATGAGTGATAGTAGAGCATTACATTAGGGGAAAGAAGCAAACAGAATTTACAAAACAAGAGGGAAAAGAACTCTTTAAAGAATCAGACAGGCAAACAAGAAAAAACAACTGGCAAATGCACAAATACAGTAGGAAATACTGAGTTACTTCTGCAACCCCAAGTGGATCAAAACCTGACCCAGGAATGGCTAAGAAGAGGTGAATTTAAACCTAAAAGAAGAGAGAGACTGATAACTACAGCACAGGCTCGTGGACTAGAGGGTTCACAACCAGCATAGAAAAATATGATAAGACAGATAAATACAGATTCTGTAAACAGAACTGGAACTGGTCACACTTTTCATTGCTTGGTATGACGTGTTGATGTCAGAAGACCAGTATAATGAAAGGCATAATAAGGTGGCTTGGCTATTAATTTGCCTAGATTTAGGCTCCAAAGTTAGGTGCCTCGTGCTGAAAATCAGTACCTGGTGCTTAACTTTGTTTTCCTTCCTTAACTGTTCCCCCACAGCTACCTACTTTTAGGCCCCTTAATTTAGAGTCTAGTAAAACTAGGAGGTTAAATTTATTTATTTAAAAAAAACAAAACAAAAACAACAACAAAAAAACCCCCTTCTTATTAATCACGTCCTCAATTCAATAGAACCGCCCGACGTGATGAACAGTAATACATGCACAATCATCATTAGACATTTATACAAATAATTAAAGGAGAGAGGAGAATCAACTCACTCAACGAATCTAACAAATCAAATATCAGTGAACTTATTGAATACCTGGCAAATGACAATATCATAAAGATTTTAGCTCTAGTGGTTATAATCTGCAGCCTCTCGCCACGCAATGGGCCGCAGGCTGTTATCAGCTTACAGAGCTTAATTTTGTATAATCATTTACTGTCATTTGTCCACCCACCAAATACCTTAATTGAAAAACTTTATTAATATTATCTTCTTAAAATGCAAATTTAAACTGAACGAAACGTTCTTTAGATATTAAATTCAACAACTTGAATACTTAGCCAAAAATTTTTTTCATCGAGCAGCTACAGTGCTTTGCTGTTCAATTTGAATATCCCAACATGTTTCGACTGAAATATCAGTCTTCTTCAGGGGAATTGTAATGTCTCGAAACTGGCCAATATATTCCTTATATCCCGGACCCAATTTAAAGGTCTCTCTAAGGAATCTGAAATGGCGCCTCAGCGCCTCAGCGCCATTTCAGATTCCTTAGAGAGACCTTTAAATTGGGTCCGGGATATAAGGAATATATTGGCCAGTTTCGAGACATTACAATTCCCCTGAAGAAGACTGATATTTCAGTCGAAACATGTTGGGATATTCAAATTGAACAGCAAAGCACTGTAGCTGCTCGATGAAAAAATTTTTTGGCTAAGTATTCAAGTTGTTGAATTTAATATCTAAAGAACGTTTCGTTCAGTTTAAATTTGCATTTTAAGATAATATTAATAAAGTTTTTCAATTAAGGTATTTGGTGGGTGGACAAATGACAGTAAATGATTATACAAAATTAAGCTCTGTAAGCTGATAACAGCCTGCGGCCCATTGCGTGGCGAGAGGCTGCAGATTATAACCACTAGAGCTAAAATCTTTATGATATTGTCATTTGCCAGGTATTCAATAAGTTCACTGATATTTGATTTGTTAGATTCGTTGAGTGAGTTGATTCTCCTCTCTCCTTTATTTGTGATTAATTCAGGAGAGGTAGCTGCTTCATACTATTTGATTATTTACAAATAATTAAAAGCATACAATTAGGTGTACCCAGATAATTTGAGGCTTAACTACCTATATTCAAAGTTATTTAGCAGGTTAAGTAGCTAAGCTATAGTGTGAAAACAAAAGTGCAGTGCGGGTCTGATGGTCCAGTTCCTCAGCCCATACGCAATATATGAAAAAGGGACCCTTCTGGGCCAAGTCCCTCATCCTCCTCAACCCCTGCTAGTAAACTTAAACACTTGCAAATCTCAGGGCCTATCATGGCCTCACCCTCCATTGCCCCCTTCCCGATTGGCAAAAATATATAAGCCGCCTCCTCTCCTCTCACCCCCCCCCCACCCCCACCCCAATCCTAACTTTCCCACCAGCCGGTACCTCTAGAAACCCCTTCCAACTGCCGGGATTGTGGTACGCTGTGATCACTGCTGGCGGCATTCAGAATCAGAGTTGCTCTCAGAGTAATATTCTAACAGCAGCGCTGGTAGTTTATGCTCTCAGTACTGCTGTCAAAGCAATGCAGGTTGCCACCAGGAATGGTACTCAGCCCTAACAAATTTTCCAAAGTGCCATTTCAAGATCCTAGCTCCCAAAGTTAGGCCACTAAACCTTTAGGAAGTTGTCCTCCCAGGCTCTTAAATCCAGCTGGAAATAGGTTCCTAAGTTAAGAACCCAGCTTTTTTTTTTTTTTTTTTTAATAGTCTCAAACACATTTAGAGAATTTTCAAATCTTAGATTGTTATCGTTTTTTGTAGAACATGAATGATTGTGAAATACCAGCTTGCTGAGAATTTGAAAGTTATCTATAAAAGGCCCAGAAATATTAGCATTTTAGTTCTGGGCAACCTTTAGATCATGCAGATGATTTTTCACACTGTTTGGGAAAAATGTAAATAGGAATAATCCAATGAGATTTGAATGGAGACCCACAAGTTCCACTTCATAACTCTTGTAGCATAAACTGACTGTCCCTTCTTTCACACAAACCTCCATGCTACAAAAAGGGCAGGATGTAGAATTCGATATTATTTAGGGGCCTAAAATTTAGGATCCTAAATTTAGGCCTGCTATTCATTTACCTAGATTTGGACTCCTAAATTAGATGCCTAATGCTGAAAATCAGTATTAAGCTCCTAACTATTGCCCCATCCTAACTCTGTCCTGAAGCCACCCACTTTTTAGGATACCTAAATGTACGTGCCTAATGACAGTAGGAGCCTACATTTAGGGATTCAGTACTAGTAAATATTCAAAAAGCCCAAGTTAAGAGGCCAGCTGCAAAAGTTGTGAGGCTAAACCCTTTAAAACTTGCCATCAAAACTTTATGGATTGTGATCAGTGCAGCTTAAATCTACTGCCAATAGGCTATTATTCTTTGCTGTTCTCCTCTAACTTCCAAAACAAGTTGTTGATATTGAGTATACCTCACACATTTCTATCTTTCACTCCACACTGGAACCTAGAGAACATCTCTGTATTGGTTGGCAATCTGTCTAACAGTACTAAGTTTAATCATCGTTGAGCACACTGTGGATAAATATGATGCTTTTTACCTTTATAGAATCAGAAATAGCATGAACAGTCTAAAGATCCTTTGAAAAGACTGACATTACAGAGCACACATCCAAAAGTCTTCACCTGAAGTAGGATTCGTATTTCTTTCTCACCTTTGTTTTCTTTTTGCTGGCATCCATGATCATTCTCCAGTCAGATCCGTTATTGCTATAGCCAATCTTGAATTTTCTCATGAACACCTTGCTCTCTTTCTGTTTACCACCTTGGACAATAATGCCCCGTACTATTTTCTCCTCGCCAAGGTCTACTTGAAGCCACTCCTTAGTATATGGATGGCTATTAGCTGGTGGCAGGGCCCAGCCGGAGCGGCTTGTTATAAGCCGGGCATTTTCTGGAACCCAGTTTCGATCAACTTGGCTTGACGCTGTAATCTGAGAGTCGGAAATGAGGCCCGATACCATTCCCAGCATTCCCGAGCAAGGGTAATCTAGAAAACAGATATGCAAGGTTTCATTTTTTAGAACAAGACAATTGCCAGCCATTCTGTACTACTGTCATGATGTGTGATTGACTCCATTCCATTAGATTTTTATCATTTTGCAATACAGTAGAAATGACTTCTATTTAATCCCCTCCCCTAAAGAAATGCATTTGGCCTGTACACTTTAAAATCAGTGCAGCATACCCATTTCTGAGAGGCACGTTTGGCCTTTTGTACACTGTCAATATTTTTTCAGGTATCTTTTTCTAATCTACATTAAAGCAAGCAGGCAATTTTATTATTTATTTATTTATTCATTTTAAAATGGACACAGTATTTAAGAGCAATCACATGAAATGTACAAACCCAAAAGACAGAACTCAGCTAAGATGACAAATACCTACTACCACAACATTGAAATACACAACGCCAAAAGTAAAAAAAACCAACATCAAAACACTGAAAGTAAAGAGCACAAAACTATTTATACTTTACTTAGATCTAAGCAAATGCAGTTTCAAGAGATGCCTAAAGGTCCAAAGATTGCAAGTAATAGTTTATTCCAGCCAAAAGGAAATGCAGAGGGAAAACTTTGTGAGGTCACAGAGCATCTAATCATTGTAAAAAGAGGGAAACTCTAACAAACTCTTCCTTTGCAAACACAGTAAATGGCTCAACCTTCTTTACAAAATGCACTGGGCTTATTCCATGCAAAATCTTAAACACGAAGGCCAAAATGTAAACTGTGCTCAGGAACCTATAGGCAGCCAGTGCAATGAGGAACATATGATCTCTAAGCCTAGACCCAAACAAATGCCTGCGTTCTCTACCTTTTGTAATCGACAAGTTCTCTTTTTAGCTAACTCCACCTTATCTAGCCAAAACATAATTACTGTATAGATCAGGAGAGAAAATCCTACTGGGAAAAATGGGTAAATAGCTCATAGTTGGTGAAGATAATAAAAACAGTTTATAACTACCAAGGAGCTATGCTCCTGTAAAGTCAGGGCGGCATCAAGCTGAATACCTAAACACTTCATCTGCTCTTTAACTGTGATTGCAGTAATATCATACCTGGGAATTCTCCAGATTTGATCCATAGGCTCCTGAATTCTAAAGGAATTTCCAGGTTCCAGGTCAACACTACAAAACTCCGGGTGCTCTGCTGATGCTGAAGCAGCCTGTGTGGGCCCGGAACAGGAAAATGCTTAGGGCCCCTACAGAGTGGAAGGAGTTTCATTGGATTGCAGAGTGGAAGAAGTAAGGAGGAGTCTGACAGGCCTGCATAGATAGAAAGAAGGGGGGTGGGGGTTCCAGCTGGCTCGCAGAGGCAGGAAGAAGGAAAGAGGAGTCTGATTGGCCTGTGCGGGCAGGAAGAAAGGGGAGTACCATCGACTTGTGTGGGAAAAAATGGAGGAGGAGCAGGGCGAGCAGTGGGAGCAGCATAGCAGCAGCGGCAGTCCATAACTGGAAGAAAGTGGAGTTGCTGGTGGGTTCAGGATGGGGAGTGAGAATCTGTGAGGGTCAGTGTGCGTGAATATATGTGGGAGTTTGTATGAAGAGGAGACGTGAGTGGGCATGTGTGAGTGAGCATGTGTGTGAAAGGGAATGCTTGCTTCAAGACGAGAAGTGTGTGTGTGTGTGTGTGTGAGTGGACATGTGTGTGCAAGGAAGTGCATGTGAGTGGGTGTGGGTGTGTGTGAGTGAGCATTTTTTAGTGAGTGGGTGGATGGGTGTGTGTGAGTGGGTATGTTTATGTGTGGGAGAATGAGATTGTGAGTGAAAATGAATATATGAGTGTGTGTGTGAACATATTAGTGTGTGTGTGAATACCTAAACTCTTCATCTGATCTTTAACTGTGATTGCAGTAATATCATAGATGGGGAATGATGGAAAGATGTGACTGAACATGTGTGTGAAAATGATCATGTATGTGTGTGAGACAGCGTGTGAGAGTGAACACGTTAATGTGTTAGAGTGTGTGTGTTTGAGAAACGAGAAAGTCTGTGGCATGCCCCTCCGCCTCCGCTAATCCAGGACAATCTCAAGGTGACTAGAAATTGAAAGTTCCCAGGTATGAATATTATTTCATATCATCAAAGGGCAAGAGAGCCCAGAAATTTCACCATAAGAACACTTGAAAAGCTATTGATTATCTGCAAGAATCACAGCTTCTTTTGTGTTTGCATCTCAGAAAAAAACCTAATATTTTTTCTTTAAAAGAAAGGACAAATTCCAATTGAACTCACATCATTGAGAGAGCACGGTTCAAGTATATTGGTTCCATTTTTGTGAATCTGTCATATCAAAATTCATTCAAGGTTCACTATGACAAACACACTTACATCTGTTGCTAGAAGCTGAACAAAATACTTTTACAGTAGCAGCATATCCACAATTTGTGTCATAAGCAGTAATGTGTGAGGTGTACTTAATATTGGGGGGGAGGATATATGAGAGGGCAACAGAACAGGCATCACACAGCCAGCCTAAACTGACAGGAGGCATCAGGTGCAATCATATTCTGAATTCATGTTAATTGTGTTCCTCAAGGGACGAGAGAAGGGGCTCAAGACATTGGGAGTCAGGTGTGAAAAAGTGTTAATTGCAAACCCCTGGGTTTACAATATCTCTGAAAGCTGTCTAACAAGGTGTTAAATTGTCTTTTTTAACCAACACAATAACACGTGCTGTTCTCGTGTTGAAGGGCTGAATTAGTAGTAATATTATTCCTGTGAAAGTTACCCACAGACCTGTCTTACCTGCCATCCTTCCTTCCTCCACCTATCTCTATGTAGGCAGGGTTCTGCTCTGTTTCACTGAGCATACAATCAGCTAGGAAGCAATATTTATTATATGCTGGTACCGTAGCAGAGTGCCAACAGATGGGGAATGTATTTTGGTGAGATCGCACCAAACAGTACCTTGTTTTGCCTTAGTGATGTTGTCATCCTTCTAATGAAGCAACATATTAGCAAAAATTTTATTATATATACTTGGAAACAAGGTTTTTTTTTTAGATCAGACTGGAAAATACAAACCTTCCCATATTTACTAGTGTTATAATCTTGCCTGTGCTGTATGAATCAAACATATTTGACTACTACTTTGGATGGAATTTCTTTTTTATATACCACAGATCTTTTGAAACCACTTCAGTATTTTTACATAGCAAAGGATGTCAGAAAACGGCCATATGGTCCATTGAGTCTGCCCAATTTTTCTGTTCATATCACATGTATACATCCTAGCAGCCAGCCACAGATTGTGACCACCTGCATGGTTTATCTTTATCCAGAGCAATATTTTTTGTCTTTTTCCTTTTGCTTCACCATTTTGGGTAGATGAGCATACAGGACTCCCACTTAGTTCTTTCTCTAGCTTCCAACCTTTCCCATTCCTAGGAACAAAACCCCACAACATTACAAACAGCACAACAACACTAATGTGGCAGCTGCCTGAACATCCAGCTTCCCAGGTCCCCTGCATAGTCTGCCAGATACCCCTGGCTAAGTCAGTACCTGCGTTTCAGCTAGGACTTCTCAAGGTTCACATTAATCCGCTGGCTGGTTTGCAAAATTAGCCGGATAAACTTAATCTGGCTAACTCTGATCATCGTCATCAATTATTTGTTACATGCTCTTCCAACACATGAGCTCAAAGCGAGTTACAGAAAACACTCCAGGGAGGCCGATTTAACAGTATACATAGAACATAAGAACCCAAAACAGGGAAATTAAAAAAGGAGGAAAGGAAATTAGGTAAGCAAGCAAAACAAGCAGCACAAATTTGAGAGGAGAGCTAGTGAAAAGTGTTCATGAGCCAAAAGCCTCAAGAAACAACCAGGTTTTCAGCTTTTTCCTGAAAGTTAGGAGGTCTGGTGTCAGTCTGATGTGCAGTGGCAAGGAATTCCAGAGGGAAGGGACAGAGCCAGCAAATGATTTCTTCCTTGTGCTAGCAAGCCACATTTTCCTAGGGGCGGGTAATACCAGGCAGGTGTTGGGAAGGGTGCGAAGGAGACGAGCTGGAGAGTAGAGCGAGATCTGGCTGCAAAGGTAGGAAGGGGGCCAGGCTTTTGGTTGCCTTGAAAGCCAGGATCAAAAGTGTGAAGGGAGTGTGAGAAGCAATGGGAAGCCAGTGAAGGGATTTTAAAAGAGGAGTGATCCAATCAAATTTGCTGGCACTGAGCAAGGATCACACGGCTGCATTTTGTATGAGTTGTAATTGTTGAATCAGTTTTATTTGGTAGGCCCATATAAAGGGAGTTACAATAGTCCAGCAGGAGATAACGGAGGCCTGAATGAGTGGCGCATATGCAGGATCATCCAAAAAGGCGTGAAGGAGTCGAAATTGTCATAGATGGAAGAAGGCTGATTTTATGACAGATCAGATTTGGGCCTCAAAGGTGGGATTAAAGTCCAGGATGATGCCAAGGTTCCTGACTTCATGTTTGAAGGGTAAAGTGGATCCTTCTAGTGTTATTCTAGAATGGAGGTGTGAATGATTGAATTTTCCAATCCACATTACTTCTGATTTTTGGGGGTTTAGTTTTAGTTTGTTGCACCGAAGCCAACTTGCAACCTTCTTGATGAAGAGATTTAGATTAGCAATATCTTGAGGCAAAGGTTTAGGTTAGCAATGATTGGATATTGAGTGGTATGACTGCGCTGCTTAATATTCACAACAATTTCAAAGTTAGCCAGATAAAGTGCATCCAGCTATATTTAGGATTTCTTTCATGAAGTCCAAAAGTTATCTGGCTAACTGAATATCAGCAATTATCTGGCTACGTTAGGTAGTTAGCTGACTCTATCCCAGAACACTTCTGCCCTGCGTCCAATTACTCTGGCTAACTTTTATTTGGATATAAAGTTAACTGGCTATGTGCCAGCCGGTGAACACAGCTGGATATTGAAACAGCACCATCTGTCCAGCTAACTTCAAACTTAGCAGGACAAATGACGCTGAATATTGACTTCTAGTAGTTGTTATAGAACTTGCAGCCTGCCATACAGACCCAGCTGCTAATTTGATTTTAACATCACAGCCTGATCGACAAAGTTACCATTTCTAGCAAGTCTTGATGTATTAAAAATATTTGTGGCCTAGAAATATTCATCTGCAAATAAGGTAAAGATTATTTATTGCTATTTTTGTAAATTTCTCTGGCACTGACCTGTTATTTTACAGCCATAGACTTCAAATCTCATTGAAATACCAGATTCCCAACTCAGAGGTCTGATTTTTATAAAGCGGGTTAATACCGGCTTAGGAAAGCTTCGATACACCACATCAATAGGATTGCTGTTTCCTTGAAATATCTACAGAAAGAAAAGTAGAAATACTATTTAGTTCACCAGCAAGAAACTACATTATTGGTAATACATTATGATCCTTTATAGGGCAACCCCTAAAAATACTCAAACAATGAAACCCATTGTCAGATTTATTTTATTCAGTTTCAGCATGTGCACAAGCACCAAAACATGGCTTAGATTCACATCACTGTGATATCTTGATGCAGGAGGTCCCAATATCATGGGGGGGGGGGGGGTCCTGCAATATTTTGCCCCTCCCTGACAAAATATCACAGAAGTATCACTGAGGTTCTTTTGTCTCATGGAAAACATTTGCGAGACAAATGAATGTGGCAGGGGCCTTGTAAACGCGCGATGGCAGCCCCCAATGCATCGCTTTTAAAGGGCTATGTAGTCCAACATGACCCCCTCAAAAGATTTTAATAAGCCACCAAAGATCTTACTAGACCCCCTCCCCCATCCACCTCGGGGGCCACCATTCGAGATGGCCCCGCAAAACAATATGTAAAAATAGAAGAAATCCGCCTTGCGGCAATGGCCCACCCACCTGCCCAAACCTCTCCCCATTCAAGCAAACCCTTCCTTGGTCTAATAGCTTAGCCCCTCCCTTAGGCATACTCCCCACCTCCAAGAGCCCTGCCCCCATCCTTGGCACCTGTTTCCAATAAATGTTTAGGCTGGTTGGGTCCCCCACCCCCAATCCCCTTTGCCCCTACCACTTGGAAAATGATGCCATATGGTAAGGGCAAAGACCAATTGGTGCCATTTCGGAAAATGGTGCTTACTGGGCTGGGGGGGGGGGGGGCCTTGGGCCCTTTTGGGACCTCTAACGATTATTTTAAAGGTAAGGGGGTCAGTGGGGTCCAGGGGGATCTGTTAAGACCCCTGGTGGTTTTTGGTCTACTGTTGAAGGGAGGGTTAGGTTGGGCCACATGGCCTAACAATTCTATCATGGGAACATTGAGACCTGCATTAGGGTCTTGGGGCTCCCACTGTAGAATAATGATTTAGGAAAAGGTGTAAATAAATTACCATGGCTGAAAAATGTCCAAGTCAACTGCATTATTTTATTTACATAGGATTAGGTATGCATGAGTTGCTTTGCATGATATTGTGAATAGGACTATATCATGTAATATACAGTGTTTATTGTGTGATATATGCTGTTTAAGGCATATTATAGCCCTATCACAGCTTGATTAATCTCCCCATATGTGCCATAAATTCAGATCACATGATATTTCTTATAATGTCTTCATTTACAGTTGACTTGTTCTTTGATTCCACTAATGCAATCTGCAGGTCATTGCTACCTAAATCAAACTTCATAAAAGAAGGAAACAGACATCAAACATAATTAAACAATAAAAATGTTCATAAGAAAGTGGTGAGGCCAGCACCTCATGGAAAAACTATGGACAAATGTATTAAATATTTTTAAATTTAGATATAAAATGGGTGAAGTAGTGCAGTTTAGTAAAAGTCAAGGCCAGGGGAAGTCAGGTACTGTAAATTTTGATATTTTATTTCTTTAAATTTGTGATTTCACTCTTCTATTTGTTTGACTATAATAATAATCATCATCAGCCTTATGTTCTTATTTTCTTAGCCTATGCGTGTAACTTTTAAATGCCAGGAAAACTTTGAATGTAAGTTCTGTGGCATAAGGAAATGGGCGAGCTATCAACTATATTGGATGCAGCAAAATGGAGTCCATTTTTGCATCTGAGTCCACAAAAGCATATATTTTTTCTATGCTGTTTAACTTATGTTCATAAGTTGACCAACAACAGAAAATTACACGCATAAGATGAAAATGTACATGGATGGAAATCAGCAAGGATATACGCATACGCCATTTTTCAAACACTGCTTTCTTGTCTCACACACAAACACACTCCCTTTCTGACACACATCAGCATGCACCCAAGCTCCCCAAGCACAAACGCCTACACAAAGAATGACAATTTTGTCATCAACCACATAAAAAACAGACACAAACACATTCAAGGTCTCTCTCCAATATGTACACAACGCCTCAATTTGACAAACACACTCACAGTCTTATTATCTCTCATACACAAAGCCTCCCTCTTCACAGAGAGCTACCACCAACTCTTTCCTCTCTGTTATTCACACACACACAAAATTGACTTCTTTCTCTTACACATTCAAAACGAAGGGATAGATATTAAAAGATAATAGTCTAAGTAAGTTAGCCGGATAAGACTTATCCAGCTAATTTACAAGGGATGTTAAAAAGCATGGTAATGCTCTTAATATCCCCCCCAAAATTGCTAGCTATCCAAATAAATCTTATCCTATTGAGCAAGTTTAACGTATCCAGTTAATTTAACCAGATAAGTCTGACTATCACTGCTTATCCTGCAAAGGTAACTGGAAACTGGATATGTAGAACCTCCTTGAAATGCTCATTTTCTGCCCACCACTTAGCCATACAATACTGAACAATGATGGAAGAAACGTTCACTGTCTGAACATCATAATCTCACAATGTAGATAAAGGCTTTGAAACATGGTGCATGTTGGGGACTTTGGGATTACAATGCGTTAAGAAAATATCATAAGATAAGATGCTTTAAAAAATGTTATTTGTAAAAACAAGGGTGGCCCAAAAGGACCGATGATTATATGTAAAGTAATGGAGGTCAAGTTGACCAGTAATGCTTAATATGATAGTCCAATAAAAAGTCAAAAAAATGTGATATATGGTTAGGACTAAGTCCTACTGATCTTAAGTTTACAAGTACCCATGAGTGCAAAGGATGGGAAGGAGGACACTCTGCAAAGGATTTTATTATGTTTAGATAATTTGGTTTCTTTCAATGGGATAGAGAGGTGTCCATGCTCTACAGTTTGACCTTTTCTAAAAAAGATAATTTCAAATATTGGAATCATTTTGCATTTAAAATCAAAGGTTTAAACAATAAAAACCAGATGATATAAATACCAATATCTGTAAATCTGCTTTTGAGGACATTTTTCTTGTTTTTACACTTAACCAACATGTGCCACTCAATCATAATTTGAGATCTGTACTTTGTTAGTACTAATTTAATATGCATATCTATAAAACATGCTAATTTAAGTGTTTCTAGGCTCCTCCTACGCCGGGACATAGGGTGACTGCTGAAGATGATGGTGCACCAGAAAATTTGCTGCTGCTATGTGCCCTAGGACACAGTACACTCTACCACTTTACCCTATGAGCACTACTTTCTTTGATGCAAAAAAGTCTATCAAATTTATGCTCACAGCAACCCAGTCCTTAGAGGGAACATTAACTAATTCCTTAAAATAAACACCTACTCTACTAACAGTGGTTACAATAAAATATGTGAATGAAAAAATATTTTCTGCAAGAACATTCAAAACCGCTTTCAGCTGCAAGTGAAATTAATAAAGAGCAAATTTCTGTTTAAATTGGAAATGAAGAAGTGATAACCATTAAGCCACAAAAGTCAGTGATAAGTACTAGAGATGGGATTCAGCCAAACCTTTTGATTCGGCCTTCGTTATTGGCCTGCTGCGGGAAATTTCATTTTCCCATGGTTTGGGCCGATTTTATTTCGGCTGCCCTGAAACGAAAAAATGAAAACCATCCCAACCCTTCAAATGCAATTAATTACAACCCCCCCACCCTCCTGACCCCTCCAAAACTTGCTGAAAGTCTCTGGTGGTCCAGTGGGGGTTCTGGGAGCGATCTCCCGCTCTTGGGCCTTCGGTTGCCAGTAATCAAAATGGCGCTGATGGCTCTTTGCCCTTACATGTGACAAGGGCTATCGGTGCCATTGGCTGGCCTCTGTCACATGGTAGGAGCAATGGACGGCCGAGGCCATCTTAAAAAATGGCGCAGGCCATCCATTGCTCCTACCATGTGACAGGGGCCGACCAATGGCACTGGTATCCCCTCTCACATGGTAAGGGCAAAGAGCCACCTGTGTCATTTTGATTAATGGCAGCCGATGGCCCAAGGGGGGGAGATCGATCTGGGACCCCGCTGGACCACCAAGGACGTTTGGCAAGTTTTGGGAGGGGGGGTCGGGAGGGTGGGGGTTGTAATTAATTAAATTTGAAGGGTTGGGGTGGGGTTTGGGGTTTTTATAATGTGCCTTTTCTCCCCCCCCCCAAAAATGATAAGAAAACCACACAAAATTTCGTGGGTTTTCCTATCGTTTTGTCGGCCCCCCAAAACACAACAAAATAGGAAATATCATCTTTATTTCCTATTTTGTTGCAAACGAATGCATATCCCTAATAAGTACAAAATTTTCACAGCAAGAATTAAAATTACACAAGAAATGGTGAGCTTAGACCCTCACCTAATACAGAATAGAATTGTGCCAACAAAAACTGAATTGGAAACCACAAGCCCAACTATGTTATGCAGTGCAACAATGGAAAAACAGAAACATCATCATTCCTCTCAAAACATCAAGTAATACAACTGGAGATATAAAACATCATTCATATTAAAACCACATTAATAAAAAGATTAAATGTCAAACCAGTTGACTGTCATCCAATTTAAAAAAAAACTTGCATATATTTGTTCTAATATTTTCCAAAACGCCAATAAAATATTTCAAAACAACTGATGAATAAAACATTCAATAATTAAATAATGTTCTAATATTAAAAAAACATTCTCTGTCTCTCCCTCACTCACACACACATGTTAACACATCCATTCTTTCAGACACTCCCTCTCTCATATACATGTCAATGCTTTCACAATCTCTCCCTCTCTCCCACACACGCAGGCTGTGTGTGTGTGTGTTTGTGTACGTGCCTGTGACAGCCTGTTTGTTACACATACAGGCCAATGCAATATCGGTGCTCGTTAAACGGGCGCTCATGATTGAGTGCCTGCTCTCATAACACATGCTGATCCACCTCTTCCGGGTGCCCGATTTAATATTTAAATTGGGAGCAGTGGTAAAAAGGAGGCGCTGGGGAAATTGTGTACCCATAGTGCCTCCTCAGCAGTGGGTGCCCAGGAGAGCTGGCTGTCAGCTGGTTAGGAAAACGGACGCTCAATTTTAGAGCGTCCATTTTCCTAACCCATGCACAGCTACAGGTTAGGAAAATGGACGCTTGTTAATTGAGTGTCCCTTTTTCTAACCTGATTGCCAGCACCCTTTTTTTTTTACTTTTAATTTTTTTTTTCAGGACATTCTAATTGTTTAGTTCCTTCAACTTAATATCGCTACGATATTAAGTTGGAGGAAGTACAGAAAAGCAGTATTTTCTACATTTCTGTACAATTTATGGGCTCCTCCAAAATAAACGCCTGCTTGGGGCAGGTGTTAATTTTGACGAGTAAAAATGTGCATGACGGACACACATTTTTTTTTTACATTGGGGGAATAGATAATAGCCTCATCAACATACATTTGCATGTGATGAGAGCTATTACCTATATGCGTGACTGGATGCGCGTTTTGGACGCGCTAACCCCCGTTTTACATCGAGGGTTACGGACGTGTGTCCAAAACGCGCATCCAATTGCAGTTTTTGCATTGGCCTGATAGACTCTCACAAGCATGCGCTCACACATACAGGATTTCACAAAAAAACAATATACACACATAGTCTCTAAACATACACACACACACACACACACACACACACACAGCCTCTCACACATACAAGTTCTCATTCAGTCATATACACATGCCCACAGGTCTCACACAGACAAACACACAGGCACACAAGATCTCACAAAGACATACACACACATGCACACATGCTCTCACACTCGCATGCACCCAGGCTCTCACATATACAGTCTCTCGTACAGACATATACATATACCCACAGGCTCTCACACAGACAAACACACATGCACACAGGCTCTCACAGACATATGCACATACCCACAGGCTCTCACACAGACACACAAGCTCTCACACATACACACACAAACACACATGACCTCCTCTTCACTTTGGGAAGTGGCTAGATGAGCTTCGCCACAGCCCTGCCGGCCTCCTCTTTGTTTCAGGCTGTGGTGGGATGAGGTCCACAATGGTCCCACCGACCTCTCTGTTTCGGGCCGTGGTGGGATGGGGTCCACCACGGCCCCGCCGGCCTCCTCTTCACTTTGGGCCATGTCAAGATAGGGTCTACCACGGTCTGGCTGGCCTTTTCACTTCAGGCCATGGCAGGATGGGGTCTGCCATGGCCCAGCCAGCTACCTCTTTGTTTTGGGCTGTGGAGGGATAGGGTCTAACACAGCCCAGCCAGGCTTCCTGCGCTGGGAGGGGGCAAGCTATGTGCACCCACAGGAAAAGTTGTGTACAAGTGCACGTGTGCAGCTTAAAGCTGCACATGTGCATGAGTGCTGAAATTTTCCTGTGCACTCTTGTAGCTTAGAGGGAACATTAGTGTTAGTGGTCAGTAGCACTGTTGTTCTGGGTGGAGAGCCAGGGAAGACACAATATCTCCCAATTTGGTGGTGCACGGCACACCTCATTTTAAAGTTGGTGGTGCCCGTGCACCACTGTGCACAATGGACACTACACTCCTGTTCCTATGTCAATACTGCACTGATTTTCCTAAAAGTGATCATTTCTAAGTTCTCATTTCTTGCCTTGAGGACAAAAAGCTGTGAAATTTGACCTTAGACCTCAAATTGAAGAATGGAATTGTAGCAAATGAACTCAATCCATTTCGTATTAGATTAACATTTTAATTATGCTTAATTTGTTTTGTTATGCTTAATTTTAATTTTATGAATTTGTTCTTTATTTTATTGTTTTTATTAGATTTGTTTTTACTCAGGTATGGTATTATTTTTTTATGGTCTGCTGTTAATTTCTGAACATCGCTTTGAATTACTTCATGTAAGAAATGCGATTAATCAAGACAAATAAAAATATTAATAGTAATTACTTTTTGCAAATTAATTTGCATGTTTTTATTTCATTTCATGTATTTGTGAACAGGTTACAAAATATTGCGGGATCCTGAGCTATATGATTATAGGTGCTGTTAATTGGTGTCATTTTTTCTACACTTTTGTATTATATTTTGTATGCTCTAGTTATTGTAAACCATCCTTGGCTATTCTATAAGGGAGCAAATAAAAAATAACAAAATAAATATTAATATTCAAAGCATACTTTGCTGTTCTGAGTACCTAGCAATGAAATACAATCATACACCACAGGCTGCATACCTTGCTAGATGAAAGTGAAATGCTATTAAAAAAATAAAAATATAACACAAATGTAGAAGAAGGGCAGGTTGATGAGTATAGCATTTGTTTTTCCTTGTGTTTCTTCTAGTCTTTTGAAGAGGGCACAGTGCTAAATGTTTGTAAGCACTGTGTCATAACATTATGAGCAACACTTCGGGGATAATGTACTAAAGTGTGTTAATACTACTACAAGTGGTTAACACAACAAGCGAGTTTCTGCACATAGGGAGGATAACTTTAAAACATACACAAGTACGCTCATATTCGTAGCTATATGGCCGCATGGGCGGATGCACATATTTTATATCGTGTGCGCAAATGCATTCACTGTATAAAGCACACATACATCTACCCAATAATATGTTCACAATATCTAAAAGATACGTGGCATGTATTTTCAACATAGCCGATAAGTTTTGACTTATCCAGCTATGTGGTGGCAAAAGACATAAAAGTTTTAAAAATTGCTACTTATCTAGCTAAGTAGTGCTGTTTAAGACTTATCTGGCTAAGTAAGATAGCCAAGTAAGAAAAAGAAAAGCACTACTCAGCTGGATAAATAAGATAGCTGGATAACTAGCGTTTGAAAACTTAACTGGCTCTTACTTATCCGGCTATGTAGCGCCTTTTTAAGACTTATCTGCTTAAGTGGCAGCAATGGCTGATGTTAATGCACTGTAGTACATCGAACCCTATGTCACAACCTGTTGCATGTGAAGAAAAAAATGATGCATCTTATTCCCATCTATGGTGAGCATGGTGTGCAGTAAAGACTTGTTCGATCACATGCCCTGTGCCTCTTTTGTAACCAGTACACAACCCAACTTCCTTGCAACGACATTACATTATTAACCTACAAAGAACTTACTATGTGTTTGCTCCCATCTTTTAATGTAATCCAGTCATCACCATTGGAGCTGATGTCTACTTTGTAGGACTTCACGTAGTATTCTTTTTGGGTTTCTTTTGAAGTGGCACCCTGGATTCCAATGCCAGAGACGAAGCGAATAAGTCCTAGGTCTACCTGTAGCAAATGAAATGGAAAAGGCATGTTAACCTTTCGAAACGCAAACACTTATTAACATTTTAAAGCACATTAAAGTAAATAATGATGGAACATGCACTGCCCAAGAGGGAAGGAGCAAGCACATCTTCATAGGGTCAACAGCTGGATAAACCAGTCATTTTATTACATCATTAGAAAATAAAAAATTGGGCACATCTAACAATTGCATATTAATGTAATAAAGTGCACAAAAGCACCTGATCTCCAACATATAGATTTTATTAACAGAACCTTTATCAAACAGCTGTGGTAAGATAGTTTCATGCATGTTTTATTCAGGGGCATCTAGATTTTCATTTTCTGATCATTTCTATTCCTTGTCTGGGAGCACATAAAACAACTTTTCTGCGTTGCTAAGCAGAATGATTTTAGCAGAGGTAGATTTTGTCAGATGAATCTGATCAATTTCTTTGATTGGGTGACCAGGGGAGAAGTTGAAAGCTGCTGGAGAGTTTCACCTGTGAGACTATGCCTCCAGGGGAGAGTGCTAGTGAGAGTGTATTTGGATTTCAGAAAGGCCTTTGATACGGTTCTGCATAGGTGCCTTGTAAATAAACTGAGCTCCCTTGGGTCTGTGCCCAAAAGTGATTGACCGGGTTGCAAACAGAATTGAGTGGGAGACAACAAAGGGTAATGGTAAATGGAGATCACTCCGAGAGAGGGACATTACTAGTGTGTGCTTCAGGTATCAGTCCTTGGACCAGTTCTTGTCAACATTATTGTGAGTGACCTTGTGGAAGGATCATCAGGAAAATTTGTCTTTTTTGCCAATTATATCAAAATCTGCTGTAACGGACCCTACAGTTCTGTTACCAGTAAGCTCTGAGTAATTCCTGTAGTCAGTGTAAGTTAGTGAGTGAGGCAAGGCATCATTCTCTCCAGCCCCTCCGTCTGAGGGTGCTGGAATGGCCATCCCCTTTGTGAGGCTTTATAAGCCGTTCTCTCCTGGGAGCTCTGTGGGCAGTGTGAGTTACTTTTTAATCTATAGGTGGTGTAGTGGGAGTTTTGTCTGATTGGGTTTCTGGGCTTGCTCGAAGGACTCCAGCAAACCCTGCTGGAAGTCTGTGAGTTGGGTCAAGGATCTGTATCCCTGGTGGGTAGGGTCTGCATCCTGGGTTCATTTTGGGCTTAAAGAGACTTTCATTGTTAGGAAGCCTAGGGAAAGCCTGGACTCAGGACACGGGAAGCCCTGTGTCTGGGGCTGCCCAGATTAGGGAAGACTGCCCCTCTACACCCTCAGTGAGGACGGAAGAAGGTGGTGTCCCAATTCCAGGACCTTCCAGTGTTTTACATCATTTTGGGAAGCAGAGATTGTTTTAAAAAGAGATCTGGGAAGAAGCAGGGTTTCCCCCCCCCCCCCTCAAAAGATATTCTGCCTGTACTGTGGAAGTTTACACATGTAAAAAAATCTTTTGCATACCTCACAGTGTTGCAGAAGAGAGGCCAAAAACTGAAGCGAGTATACAGGTTGCACGTCTGTTTTGATTTTCAGATCAGATTTCAAACATCTTAAAGCCCTGAGGAAATGTGTGGGAACTCTGTGCACAGTAAGCAGCATGCATCATTTTACTGGGAAACATTTTCCTCAGTGCTTCAGATCTGAGCCTGTGAAACTCACGCAGGCACTATACAATTATGGCAAGCTCAACATGACAGTTTCTCTCCCCTATGGTTTCATGAGTAGATGTATCGGATTCAGCATACTGCCTTTACATAAATGTTTTCGGCAGAGAGTATTAAGACATCCACCTTAGAAGTTCAAATGGAGACTTTCCACAAGGTAGTAGGGCTGAGAGAAAACCAAAAGCTGCTAATGTAAGAAAAAAATATGAATAACTCTAGGCAGATGAAGCACCGAGTGGTTTAAAGCTGCTGGAGAGTTCTACCTATGAGAGAAGCGGGAACAAGGGATTCTGGGCATCATAGCGATAGAGAGGTCCAAGATTATGCAAAATGTTCTCAAAATCATAAGCATTTGTAGGATTTTAGAAAGTGCTGCATGCCTCATGCCCAATATATCACATTTCTCTCACAAACTGAAGGGCTCTTCAAAACCAAGAGCTCACCATTTGAGCATGTGAGCAAGCGCAGTGTTCCCCTCTTTAAGCTAACCACTTCTCTTCAGATTTTAAACAGCTCTTCAGTTTAAAAGTGATTAGAGTCCTAGGGATGCAGAGGCTGATTTGAAATTATTTGAGCACTTTTTGTAAAGCATAAGTGCTGAATTTTAAGTGCAAGTTAAGCAATTGCACATTTTTACAGTCGTAGATATTGATTGTGTGACCAGCTTAATAATACAGCGTCTAAGGCTCATTTATTTCAAACCATGGAATAAAATGTGCTAGCTGCTGAACACTGAAACCATGAAAAACTAATGGACAAGAGCACTTATTGATATCTCTTATAGAGAAAAGTGATGATAATAACGAAGGAGATGGAAGAAATGTAATTTAAGTTGAATCTGATGTCAGTTGTATTTATTTATTTATTTATTTATTTTATTTAAAAACTTTTCTATACCATCGCTAAGTTATATACCATCGCAACAGTGTACAAATAGGCACATAGACTACGGTAAGTAAATGTAGGATATCGTACATTCTAACAGGTGCCAATAAAGTTCGGTTACAATTTCATAAATAAAATCATTATTTGAGTAATGTTGGTCAAGTCCAGGTATATTATTGAGTTACTATCGCTTTGAAATATTACTTCTTAAATGTAGGATTGAGTGAATTCATTCTCATCTGCATTACCCTGTACTTTCATTCTCTACCCTCCACACTCTTTAGTGAAGGCTTTTTTAAAGAGCCATGTTTTTAGATTTTTCTTAAAAGTTTTGAGATTATTCTGTAATCTGAGTTCGGGGGGCATCGTGTTCCATAGTATAGGCCCAGCCAATGATAAAGCCCTTTCTCTCACTTGGGTTAATTTTGCTGACTTTACTGAAGGGATTGTTAGTAGTGCTTTGTTTGCTGAGCAGAGGTTTTTTTGTGGAACGTGTACTCGTAAGGCTGTGTTGCCAGTCTGCTTCTTTATCATATATTAGTTTGTGTATGGTGCATAAGGCTTTGTATTTTATCCTGTATTCGATGGGTAACCAATGTAAGTCTGCTAGAGTTTTGGTTATATGGTCCCTCCTCTTTTTTCCCGTTAGTATTCTGGCTGCAGTATGCTTAAAAAACACATTTAGTTTTTTCATTTCAGTGCTTGTGAAAATAAAAAGACCTAGACATCAGTTAAAGTTAGGCAAAACTCCCAATGCCATTCAACATCAACTTAACTCTCCTATTTTTTAGTCTTGAGCATTTCCAGATCAAGGACGATCAAACTTTATTAGAACTTCATTTTTACTTGGCCACCTAAGCCTGAGATTTGATCTCTGATCTTCGGAGTCAAACTCCATCTGCCAGTCAATCATCTGGTCCATTGTTGCTCAAACTGGTCCTCGAGCATCTCCCCACCCAGTCAAGTTTTCAGGATATTCCTAATGAATATGCATGAGATATGTTTGCATGCAGTGCTTTGTAGGGATGTGCACACAAATAATTTTTAGTTCAGTTCGTACATTCAGTTAGTTCTTGTGTTTTTGGTGCATTTTTTCATTTTGTTCCATTCATTTTGGTAGCTTCCGCACGTAAAGGCTGGGTTGCACGCATAAAAATGAAATTTATGCTTGCAGGTTGTACCTAAAGTTTATGCGCCTACACTACCAAAACAAAAATGAAAATAAATGCACGGCTCTACTAATTTGGTGGCCCCCATGCACAGGCATGAGGACAGGTTTGAAAGGCCTTTCTTCCAGTCCTCTTGTGTGTGTGTGTGTGTGTGTGTGTGTGTGAGAGTGAGTGTGTGAGAGTGTGTGTGTGTGTGTGTGTGAGAGTGTGTGTGTGTGTATGTGTGTGTGAGAGTGTGTGTGTGTGTGTGAGTGTGTGTGTGTGTGAGTGTGTGTGTGTGTGAGTGTGTGTGTGTGTACTTTCCTCCTGCTCCTTTCGGCTTCCAACTCAATCTCAAGCAGGGACTGAGAGTTGTCAGGAACCTTAATCTGCAGCTACCTGGATATTTTTTCCCGCTATTTTATATTCCCTCCCAAATTACTTTAGTCCAGTCATTGCAGTGACAGTCTTTGGCTGGGGAGGAGGGGGAGGGGCAGGGCCGTGCAGCACAGCGCCTTCTGGAACCTGCAGCCATGGGCCCCTAAATACGGCAACCGCACGTCACCATGGCACAGTGACTAGGACGCCTTCTCCCAGGAACCGAGGATGCTGTCTTCACGGCATCTCCAGCCCCAGCCGTCCCAGGAAGCGGGAGACCTGAGCTGGAAATTGACCCCGGGCTCCTTCCACGTGAAACATACGAAAAGATGAGGGAGCAGCAGCTACAAGTTTCCAAGCATTTTCTGGTAAAATGAATTCACGGGGCTGGCCTGGCTGTAACCAGCGTGCAGCACTAAGCAGAAACACTTGTTTCAGCTTCAGAAGATCACCAATTACAACAGTCCAGGGTACATTTTGGGCTTCCTTTCTTTCATCTGAAGTAATGTATCAGATGGACTTGGGCAGCAAGAGGAGTATGCAATACACAAAGCATCTCATGACAGCTTTGGGGATGATTAGACAAGCCAAATTAGGTTACAAGAACAGAGCCAGAAAAAAATAGTTGCTAATTTGTTTTTTTTTTTTTATTTCACAAAATAACTTACACCCTGTGAAATAAACATAGATGTTTGTTTTCACACTTAGAATTGATACTCTAAGAAGTAAAATTTCAAAGGTGTTTCCACTGGTAAAACAGTGTTTAAGTGTAGGAATAGGATCTTTGAAAACTGACACTACACGTTTACTTTTCCGTGCAGCGAGAGAAGGTGTTCTGGGGGAGCGCACATGGGGAAGGGCTAGCACTTATGTGTGCACACGTGCAATTTTGCTGGAAAAAGTACACACACACACACAAAAAGCAGGTGTAGGTCGGTGCATGTCCTTTTTCTGACCCCAGTTTGAAGGCAAAGGTTTTCCCTTTGGAAACTGGATGTAAAGATTGCTGGTGAAAAGTGCTGACAGGCTTTACGCTTCTGCGCACAGCTTGAGAGTTGCCCTCTAAATAACTGAAGGTGGCAGAGTAGCTGAGGATGCCTATGGTGGCCCCCAAAGCTGTCCAAACCTTTTGATGCAGGGCTGCTCCTGCACCCTCTGCCAAGCTGTGGCCTGGGGTGCGCTTATGAGCGAATGCTTTTGATACTTATCTGTGCACATATATTATTGCTTCTCTCAACTGTCTGAAAGAATGCAAAAAGCAAAAATGAAACACAAGCAAAATAATAAGGTTGCAAAATGTAGGTCTTCACCAGAAAAGGAACCAATAGAAAAAGCTTTCTGATTTGCTGTCAAACTTACTTTACATTGCATGCACCTATTTAATAAAGCAGACATAGAAGTATATTATTGAGTAGTATAAAGGCTGAGAAGTACCAAGAACAATGATAGTTAACTCAGGCACACTCACATAACTTCATCGCTAAGATAACACTCAGTGGAAAATCAAAGGCCACTGCTTTATTAATATTTACAAATTATGAGCTGGCCCCATGGCTCATGCCTTGTAGTTTAGTTTATTAAAACTGTTAATCGCTTATGCCAAAGGAACTATGCGATGTACAAGTATAAAATTCAAATCCACATACCAAGTACAAAAAACAAACAAACAAGGCATCTGCAACTATATTAGTTTCTAACAAAACAAAAACGATGGATCATTCCTGCCTATTTCAAGAGAAATGTCTTTAATAATGATTTAAAAGTCTTTGAACACTTAGACTACAGCAGGACCTTAAGGAGAGTGTTCTAAAGCTGAGGAGCCACATTTGAGAATGCACGGTCTCTGGCCTCTCCTAGACGAGCTTGTTTGAGAAATCGAACTTCCAGCAAACCTCTCTGAGAAGTTTGCAAAGATCTAGTGGATTGGTAAATACAAAGGAGCGCATTAGCCCATGGAAATGAAGTTGCATTTAGCAATTTGTGCACAATCAGAAGAGATTTCTGAAATGGATCCTGAAGTGAATAGGAAGCCAACAGAGCCTGTGCAACACAGGAGTAATATGATTCCTGTGGTTCTTTCCTTCAATTAAGTCTCGTGGTAGCAGTTTGCAAAAGCTGTAAAGGCTTAAGAAAAACAGTTGGCAAAACCAAAAAGATAGCACTACAATAGTGAGGTATAGGAAAAATTATAGCCTGAACTACTAAACAAAAATTACAGTAATCAGAAAGGTGCATGAGACCGCACAAAACTTGCAATTTAAAAGACCCACTTAATTTTTTTATAACAGTTTTGACGTGATGGCGAAATGATAGGCATGAATCCATTCATACTTCTAAACTTTTGTAGACTGGAGTTCAATTCCTGGGTCAGGCCACTGCTTCCCTTGCCAGCCAAAGCTGGGTATGTTGTGGAGGTAGTATTCACAGCCTTGGGGGTGTGAGGGGAGTCTCGGTCATTCCTCAACAGCAACAATCTAGAAGGCAGACTTATGGTTCATTATAGCTGAGATCAAGAGGGAGCTGCAGTTTGTGGCTCCAAGCACTGTGCTGTGATTTCTGAGCTGGGTTAGGAATGAAGGCTCATGGTACTGTAGCCCAATAGGGCTAAGCTCTAAATGAGCTGGAAGCCCAAACAAGCAGAAGGAAATGGCTGGGCCAAGCATCACCTCCACCCAACCCCTGCAACCTACCCCCAACATTCACAACTTGTCTGCAAAAAAATCCTTCCCCCCCCCCTCCCCCCTGCTGGCCACAATCAATCATGCCAATTCCAACTCCCTCACTAAGAGGCCATCAGCTGTCAGCCATCCTAGTCAAACCACCTGGGATGGCAACCAAGCCAGACGTCTACCACCCCCAACCCCAATCAGTTCATACCCAGTTACTGCCTCAAACAGATAGGCTCAGACATGTCTCGAGCACCATGTTCTGCAATGAGCACTAAGCCTTCAATTACAGTTACACGCAATTCTATTTTTACTCCCTCTTTCTATTTATAAACCAATTGTATTATCCCATTCCGAAGGCACTGCTGCAACAAACACTTGGCCTTCAGATACCATTACTAGGAGGGAGGGTAAGGCTATCATTGTCTCTGCCTCCAGTTGAATGCCAGCTAGGGTGGCCAGCTGTCCACTGGACAGCCAGATTTTCAGGCATTCTGTGCAGTGTCCAGTCAGAAGTACCAGTTTTGCAGGAGGATCCTCCTTTTTCTCCACAGCCTCTTAGAGGAAGAGAAAGGCAGGTCAGAGCCTATCGGAGGAGAGCTGTGCTGTATCTCTGCCTCCTTTCCCAGCTCTGTAGGGTGCCTTGCACACAGATCCTGTAAATACTGTACGTAATAGATCGTTTAGATAATCACAGATTGGACAGCATAGGGAGAGGAGGTGGGGCACTTTTCTGCAGATACATAGATACACTGTTTAGGCAGTTCACTGGCAGGACCTAAAATTTATGCAAATGAGGGGGTACCATTTCCCCACCCCACCCCCCTGGTCTGCAAGTGCGCAGTCCTGGTCTATGGAAAAGCTGGCGACCCCAATGCCAGCAGACCTTTCCTCTCTCTCTCTCTCTCTCTCTGTCCTGACTAATTTGCTCTTTTTTCTCACCCAGATTTGTCCCTTGAGGATCCATTAGAACAGTGGTTCTCAACTTTTTTTTCTGTTAGGGATGTACCTGACAGATGATATTCACATGAGTGACATACTTAATGCTCAACCATCATGGGGCCAAATGCACAAATATACTTGCTATACATAGAAACTTCTATCCCCCAACAATGGGTGCAGAGCAGAACCAGGATATTTCCCTGCACAACCCACCATACATAAAAGATATTCTGATTCCGGTGTCATCTCAGTAACAGCAACACTAATCCCCTCTTCTACCAGTTGCATTGTAAAATAATACAAACCTGAAAATAAAACAGTTAGTATATGTGTAGCAAACCTGCCATTCCATAGCAGCACTAACTCGGAAGACTCAAACAGCAATATCCCTACCTTTGACAAGACAGCGGTGTACCACCAATGCATGGCCTATTGAGAAAAAACAACAAATAAAGACTGATGCAAATGCCTACATGCTAGTAAACCACCTCGCCTCAGGCACACACAGAATCGGCTTTCACCAAATATTGTTATAAAAGACCAAAATTACAAATATGGAGACAACAATTGGAATGGAAACCCCAAGAAGCCCTTCTACATGCAATACATTTCCACCTACACTCAGCAAAGTACAAAGATCGAAGAAATGTGCATTCCTAAAACTGAAATAATTTGGCTCTTGCACATGTCACTTCCCCCTCCATGCCCCCATCATCTCTCACTTTAACCAATTACTCCCTTTCAATCATCTCCTCATACTCACATCCCTGCCCAGCACCCAGCATTCCTGATCCCATCATATCCTCTTAACTATACTCCCTCTCTCCTCTGCTCAATTCTCCCTCCCCTTCCTCCCCTCTCCCCTCCCTGCCCAGCTATCCCGACCCCCTCTTTCCACCCATTCCTACTCAGCAGTTTCCACACTTCTCCTCTCTTCCACTCCCTACCCACCATCCCCAACTTCCTTTCCTTCACCCCCTCTCAGGGTAAAGAGAGCACCTGCAGCATCACTTCCAGGTCAGGCGGGGGAAGGTAAAGTTGGTGTCCCATCAGGCCAGGCAGAGCAGGATTGGCAATGTCTCATTCTGATCTGGATGAAAGAGGAAACAGCCTCCCACTGGGCCAGAAAGAGGAGAAGGAAGTGAGAGGAGCCTCCTGTTAGGCCAGATAAAGAAAACATCAACTGACTCCCACTTGGGCTAAAGTGAAGAGTGCCCTGAGCCAATTCTCCCAGGACCTCACAACACACCAGGGGGTCCTGACACACTTGTTGAGAACCAATGCATTAGAGGACTTATCTTTACCTCTAGAATTTTTCCTCTCTTCTTTTTACTTTTAATATCTTCTACACCATTGGTTCTAGATTTGATCCTTGGGGATCCTTCAACCAATCTGGTTTTGAGGATATCAACAAAAGAATATTTATTTATGAAAGCCTTTCCAGATACCAACTGAACTTACTTTCAATTCAAGCAACTCAACTCCGACAGAGTAATCAACAACCTTGGACAACTCCTTAATGTATTTTTCTTTTTCTAATTTGGCAGGTTGTATTACCTTGGCTATTTCTTTTTTAGCTCATTGTTAATTTCTCTTTCACCTTCTCTACAATCCAAGTTGCATTATGTCCCTGTTTTATTGTAACTGCTATCTTCCTATTCTATCACATGTTAATGTTAAGTGTTTTTAAGTATTTATCCTTTTGTCACACCCTGTTTATTGTAAACCGGCATGATGCGACTCCCATTGCGAATGCCGGTATATAAGAAATGCAAATAAATAAATAAATAAATAAATATGCCTAACATATATTTGTGTGCAAGGCTTCTGTTGTATACAAATGTATCTCAGCATATTCACTGTAGATATCCTGTAAAACAGATTGTCAGGGGACTGGTTTGAGGGCCACTGTTTTATACTTTATCACCTATTATTAATTTATCGAATTCTTTTTTATTTCTATTTCACACTTTTTTTTTTTTTTAAACATTACTGCTCATCCACCGTCTCCCCATTCCTAATCTTGAATATGTACCATAGCTTCCTTTATGGTGATGTCAAGGCTATGGTTATGCCGGCACACAGAAAGGAAGTGGTCATACCTCATCCCTCTGCTGTCGTTTCATTTCACTTATTGCTTATATACAGCAGAAGCAGATCCTGGGGCCTGCTCAACAGCATCATTGAAATACAAAACATGCATATGACACAGCCGTTTGATGTGCTGGCATTGCTGGCAAAGAGGGCTGTGCAAATAGCTTACAAGCCACTTTTAACAAGTTATTTGAGAAACTCCCTAAGAATCAGTGAACAGTTCAAAATATTTACTACAGCTTGTATTAATAAAATTTAATGTGTATATTTCATGAAAAACTAAAAATTCTGTAGAAAATAGTTCATAAAAATACGCTAGAAACCATGTTAGTTCTTTATTTCAAGGAAACAAATACCGTAGGTTATCACGCAACCTTTCCAAAGGAATTAATAATCAAGCTTTTTATTAGCCTTACATAATATTTGGAGAATGTTCATGGTTGCCAATATGGCACTAGTCACACTTACTTTACATTCAAACTCTATGCATGGCCATGCAAGAAGACCTTGTGCTACAACAGCCCACTCGGACCAACAGATGATTTGGACTAGCATCATTTTTTAAAAATTGGAAGCATTAATTTGCCAGGTTGAATTTTGGCAGGGCAGTACTACTCTTTCTTCAATGGATTTAAATATGTTATCTGAATGCCTTCAAGAAACTTGAAGTTAAAAAATAATAACCAGTTTATATAGCTTGTTGGGAAAATGTATGTGAGTAACGTTGTTCTCTGGAAACAGGAGCTCTGGGTCAGATGCAGACCTGGAAATCTAAGCAAATTCACCACTCTGCCAGACCCTCACCTGACCCTTAACCACCTTCTCTATCGGATGGGCTATAAATCACATATTAAGGACCAACAGGAGGCCAGCAAGTGACAGAAAAATAATACAAGAGAAGCAGCTGGTGACCAGGCCAGATGTGGCAAAACCTCTAGGTTTGAAATGAAGTTCCATTTAAAAAAAAATACTGCCCATTGTGCAGCAACAGAGGGGAATAAATATAAGCATTTTAATTCTCTTAGGTCTCTGCTGAAGCCTGAGAAAATAAAAGGATAAAAAGACCAAAGGCTGATAAAACAGGAAGCTTTTTTTGCACGGAGGTTTTCTTTAGCGGTGTATCTCTATGGATCAAAGCTAAATATTTTTAGACAATTATGTTGTTTCCTTCGATAAAACTTACTACTTTCAGGGGCAAGGTTATCTGTTTGGATACTCTGCTGCTTCTTGCTGGTCCTTATATTACAGCAGGTTTATATGGCCTTTATTGAAAAGTAAAAGGAAAGGGACACACCTGTTCCAACCCACCCTGTGCCAACCCCCTACTTATTTTTGTAAGTGGCTGCAAGGATACCAACATTTAAATGCTCTACTGAGAGACTATTTTGGGACAGGCCTTAAGGCTCTTTATTATGATGAACTAAAGTTAAAAGCCTGCTGCTTGTGAAGCGTGATGGCTGGCAGCTTTGCAGCAGATGTTCATTAGTAAGGGGTGATATTTTCAAAGATCCACTGAGAGGCTGAGATAGGCAGCTATGTTGTTTACCTGGCTATCTTTTATTTTATTTATTTATTTATTTTTAATTTTTTATATACCGAGGTTCTTATAGAGACTACAAATCACTCCGGTTTACATATAACAATAAACTGCCCAACAAGATAAGGGGGCTTTACATAGAACAGTGGCACATATGGAACAATATAACTGGATGACAATAAAACATAATGATAATAAATATTATAGATTAACATTGTAATTAATAAAATTGTGTAATATAATCTGTATAATTTAACTATTTAACTTGGATATAGTGACATATCTTTAGGGTTATTTTCAGCCAGCACCTTGCCAGCCAAATGGTGGCTGAAAGTTAGCCCAGGTTTAACTTAAGCTGGTTAAAATCTGCCTGGCAATCTGGCCGCTGAGCAGCTTACTGAAAATTTACTCCGGTATTCCCCCACTGCCGGTCATGGACCCCCTATGCTAAAAGAAACCCTTTCCCAGAGCTGCAGTCCTCTCCCTCTCCCCCTAGCAGCCCTGTGAAGAAAAGAAGAAGCTCCGTGAAGAAAAGAAAATCTTGACTTTGTATGCCGAGGCCGTGGTGGAGAGAGTTGAGTGCCGGGTCATGTGGGGTGAGAGGTTTTTTTCAGTTCAGGGTTAGGAGGGAGATGAAGGGCCAAGGGCACCCAAACAGCCAGCTAGACTGTTAGCTGTCCCTTTGCTTAAGGTCTGGCCAGTTTTATTAGCTGGTTAGTGCTGAAAATTAGCATCAGCCGACTAACTTTCTCCCCCCGACGCAACCCAGCCCCAGAACTTCTCAGAATCTGAGTGATTAAATCTAGCCGCCTAGTGAAACTGGGTCGCTTAATTTAGCTGCTTTGATCTAACTGGCTAAATCCTCACTTAGCTGCTTGGGTCCCTTTAAAAATTCACCTCTAAGTTATTCAGTTTCACCCTGTCTATAACTGGAACTACTTTTTGCGTCATTGATTTTGGGGATTTAGGACCTTATTTTCCAAGGCTATCTCAGGCTTGCGCTAACAGCGCAAGCCTGAGATAGCTAGCGAAGGTAGCGCATGCCTGCGCTACCTACATCGGGGGCAGAGTTGGCCCCGGAAGAGAAGGAGTCGGAACGTCACCGGGGCCGACTCTGCGACGACGGCGTGGACAGCGAAAAGGTAAGGGCTTTTTCGCTGCCTAATTCGCACCCAATAACTACACCTTCTAGAGGTCAGATTTTTTAACGTATTTATTTATTTTATTTATTTAATTGCTTTTATATCCTGTGCCCTCCAAAAGTACATACATAAAAAGTAAAAAGTACATAAAAATTAACTAGAAAGTAAATTTATAACATAATTTAAAAAATAAAACTGAAAGAAGGGTATGGAAAATTTTAAAAAGTTTAAATTTAATGAAAACATGGAATAAAATAAATTAAGATGTACACAGGTCTGGGAAAGCAAGTAGGAAAAGGTCGTGCTTGAGGGCTTTCTTGAATGCGTTTTTGTCCGCAATTAGTCGTAATTCTGGAGGGATAGTATTCTATAAGATAGGACCTGCTATGGAAAAAGCCCGTTCCCTGGTTGAGACCAATCTTGTAGATTTTAGCGATGGAATTTGCAAAGGGAGTTTGTTTTTTGACCTAAGGTTTTTGCAGGCTGTGTACGTATGTAAGGATGCTGATAACCAAGTGGTATTGTTACTGTAAATGAGATTATGAATGATTGATAACATTTTGTATTGTATGCACCATTTGAATGGGAGCCAGTATAGTTTGTGGAGTGGGAGATATATGGTCGAAGATGCTATTGTTGGAGAGGAGTCAGGCAGCTGAATTTTGTATAAACTGAAATGTGCGAATTGTGGATTGTGGCAGACCTAGAAACAGGGAGTTGCAGTAATCTAGCCTAGAAAGAATTAGAGATTAGAGAATAGTGCGGAAGTGAACAGGGTCTAGTATGGGTTTGATATGTTTTAGTAATCTGATTTTATAAAGTGAAAATGTTTTAAGTGTTTCAACATGCGTGACTAAGTTTAGTTTGGGATCTAATACAATTCCTAAGTTACGGTCTTCTTTTACAATGTTCATAATTCAGTTGTCGTGTTGAATAGAGGTAGGAATAAGAACATAAGAACATGCCATAGTGGGTCTGACCAAGGGTCCATCAAGCCCAGCATCCTGTCTCCAACAGTGGCCAATCCAGGCCATAAGAACCTGGCAAGTACCCGAAAACTAAGTCTATTCTAGAGATGTGAATCGTTTTTTGTGTTCGTTTCGTTCTTCGTTTTTCGGCAGCCGCAGGAAATGTTGTTTTTTTTGCAATTTGGGGTTTTTTTTTTCGCGCAAAATCATTTTTTGAGTTAGCGCGCGCTAACTCCCCGTTAGTGCACTCTAACTTCCATCAGTGCGTGCTAACTCCCCGTTAGTGTGCACTAACAAAAACCGTTAGATTTTGTTATTTTTTGTTAGGGAGTTAGGGCGCGCTAACTCCCGTTAGTGCGCACTAATCCAAAAAATGAATTTTCATGGAAAAATGGGAAAATCCCGATCATTTTTTGGGCCCCCCGAAACATGGTGAATTGGACAATTTCGTTGAAATTTTCCAAATCGGAAAAAACAAAAGCACATCTCTAGTCTATTCCATGTTACTGTTGCTGGTAATAGCAGTGGCTATTTTCTAAGTCAACTTAATTAATAGCAGGTAATGGACTTCTCCTCCAAGAACTTATCCAATCCTTTTTTAAACACAGCTATACTAACTGCACTAACCACATCCCCTGGCAACAAATTCCAGAGTTTAATTGTACTTTGAGTGAAAAATAACTTTCTACGATTAGTTTTAAATGTGCCACATGCTAACTTCATGGAGTGCCCCCTAGTCTTTCTATTATCTGAAAGAGTAAATAATTGATTCACATTTACCCATTCTAGACCTCTCATGATCTTAAACACCTCTATCATATCCCCCCTCAGCTGTCTTTTCTCCAAGCTGAAAATTCCTAACCACTTTAGTCTTTCCTCATAGGGGAGCTGTTCCATCCCCTTTATCATTTTGGTCGCCCTTCTCTGTACCTTCTCCATTGCAACTATATCTTTTTTCAGATGCGGAGACCAGAATTGTACACAGTATTCAAGGTGTGGTCTCACCATGGAGCAATACAGAGGCATTATGACATTTTCAGTTTTATTCACCATTCCCTTTCTAATAATTCCCAACATTCTGTTTGCTTTTTTGACTGCCGCAGCACACTGAACCGATAATTTCAATGTGATATCCACTATGACGCCTAGGTCTCTTTCTTGGGTGGTAGCTCCTAATATGGAACCTAACATTGTATAACTATAGCATGGGTTATTTTTCCCTATATACACATCACATTGCACTTATCCACATTAAATTTCATCTGCCATTTGGATGCCCAATTTTCCAGTCTTACAAGATCTTCCTGCAATTTATCACAATCTGCTTGTGATTTAAGTACGCCTTATAATTTTGTATCATCTGCAAATTTGATTACCTCACTTGTCATATTTCTTTCCAGATCATTTATAAATATATTGAAAAGTACGGGTCCCAATACAGATCCCTGAGACATTCCACTGCCCACTCCCTTCCACTGAGAAAATTGTCCATTTAATCCTACTCTCTGTTTCCTGTCTTTTAGCCAGTTTGTAATCCATGAAAGGACATTGCCACCTATCCCATGACTTTTTACTTTTCCTAGAAGCCTCTCATGAGGAACTTTGTCAAACGCCTTCTGAAAATCTAAGTCCACTACATCTACCAGTTCATCTTTATCTACATGTTTATTAACTCCTTCAAAAAAGTGAAGCAGATTTGTGAGGCAAGACTTGCCTTGGGTAAAGCCATGCTAACTTTGTTCCATTAAACCATGTCTTTCTACATGTTCTGTGATTTTGATATTTAGAACACTTTCCACTATTTTTCCTAGCACTGAAGTCAGGCTAACTGGGCTGTAGTTTCCTGGATCACCACTGGAGCCCTTTTTAAATATTGGGGTTACATTAGCCACCCTTCAGTCTTTGGGTACAATGGATGATTTTAATGATAGGTTACAAAGTTTTACTAATATATCTGAAATTTCATTTTTGAGTTCCTTCAGAACCCTGGGTGTATACCATCCAGTCCAGGTGATTTATTACTCTTCAATTTGTCAATCAGGCCTACCACATCTTCTAGGTTCACCGTGATTTGGTTCAGTCCATCTGAACCAAATCACCCATGAAAACCTTCTCTGGAACGGGTATCTCCCCAACATCCTCGTCAGTAAACACCGAAGCAAAGAAATCGTTTAATTTTTCTGCGATGGCCTTATCTTCTCTAAGTGCCCCTATAACTCCTTGATCATCTAGCGGTCCAACTGACTCCCTCACAGGCTTTCGGTTTTGGACATATTTTAAAAAGATTTTTGCCTTTACAGTCAACTTCTTTTCAAATTCTCTCTTAGCCTGTCTTATCAATGTCTTACATTTAACTTGCCAATGCTTATGCATTATCCTATTTTCTTCTGTTGGATCCTTCTTCAAAGGGCAGATTGCCTAATACGAGTATTTCAGTATTTTGATATTATATTATATTGTATTATAATATGAGTATTTACACACTTAAAGCTGGATTTTACATGTGTAAATGCACTTCACCCATGTAAGTGGGTTTTGTGAAAATTGCTACAATATATCATTGAATTGTCAACAGGTTTTACCCATATTTAAAGATACATTGTCAGAGTTGTATATGTAAAAATAAGCCCATACGCATGTAAATAACATATACACGTGTAAGTAATGATGGGTGAACAAACGTGTATGTGTAAAAAAGGAGCGGGCCAGAGGCGATCTGGGGTAGGACCAACATTTACACATGTAAGTTGCAATTTTAGAACCTGCCAAAGTAATGCATGTATGTTTGCTACCTACTGATATTTATTTATTTATTTTGATACTTATAACTCGCCTATATTAACTTGGTTATGCTAGGTGAGTTACAGCTAACATAGACGTTGCAGTAAAATAAATAAAAACATACAGCAAAATACAAGACTAGTTTTAAAACAAAAACATTGCTCAGCCCTTAAAATCTTACTCCCCACTTAATTAAAAATTTCATCAAATAAAAAAGCTTTAAGCTTTTTTTTTTCTAAACACTTATATGGAATTTTCCGGATCTCCAGTGGGATGTCCTTCCATAATGTGGGCCTGATAGCTCGTTTCCTGGTCTCTTGGGATGTGAGCTACCTTAAAATATGGAACATCTAACAAACGATTATTGATGGAACATAAAGATCTTCTTGAAGTATACACAGAAAATATGATATTTGGGAGACCAACCGATAAGAGTTACAGTAATCGAGTGTAGTTAGTACAAAGGCTTGAATATTGGTGCAGAAATCTGATTTATCTACCAAAAACTTCAAGTGCTGCAACTATTTCAGTTTAAAATATCCAGAAGAAATAATAACACGTAATTAGTGATCATATTTCAGTTCTGAATCAAAATAAAAGCCAAAGTTATGAACTTTTTTTGTAAATATCGTAATCCCATTGAAATTAATCTCTTCAAACCAGTAGGTCTTAGGCCCCTGGAGATCCAAAGGGCCTCAGATTTTGCAACATTTAAAACCAAACAGCTTTTAAACAACCAATATTGCAAAGCTGATAAATAAGATGGAATTTCCATTAAAACAGATGGCAAGTTATTGGTAACAGGAGAATATAACTACACATCATCCCCATATATTTTAAAATTTACCTTAAAACCCTCAAGTAAATTACAAAGTGGAACCATGTAAATATGAAAAAGTGTAGGGTATAAAATTGAACCCTGAGGGACTCCAAACTTAAGAGAAAATGTGTTTGTCAAAACCTTTCTGATCTTAACCTGCTTTACATTTCTGATAAACAAAAAAGAACCAAACCAATGAAGAACCTTTCCTCCTAACCCTGTTTCAGATAGCCTAGATAATACAATCAAAAGCAGAACTTATATCCAAATAAATCACTGTACCCCCAACATCCATAACTCTCAGCACATAATCATTTATAGGGACTAATAGGGTTTCTGTACTGTGCTGTGTTCTACATCCACAATGCAGAATTTAGTGGTAATGTATTTATTTATTTCTCATTTCTTATATACCGCTCAACAGATACCAGATCTGGCCAGAGCGGTTTTCAACAAAATACAGACAGTATATGCCAATTTTAAAACAAATTAAAACATTTAAAATACATAATACTCAAGATAAGACAAAACATTTTAACCCTAAATATTTTTGCTGTTCACCAAATTTATCTAACTTTGGACTAAGATAGAAAGAGCCACATCTTACATTTTTTTCTAAAGTTCAGGAAATTCTGCTCCAATCTCACCTCCAATGGGGATGAGTTCCAAAACTCTGGGCCACTTGCTAGTTATCTGGCGTATGTGAGAATAAAATTATGTATTGCTTATTTAATTTGACTAACAACTTAAAGAATTCTGGTCTAGAAATTTTAGAGAAGGGAACTTTGTTGGTCTCTTTTGTTACCGAAGCTGACCTGAGTAAGGTGACGCGATTTTACTTTAGAAATTTAAATTCTCCTTTCTATGATCGACCTACAAGGATATTTCTGGACTTATCCAAAATAATGCAAGAAAAGCATAAAGGTTTTCTTCTCTTAGACAAGCCACATTTATGTTAAGATAGCCTTGCAAATGTGTTACCAGATATTATAATGATTGCTATATTTTCTTTGCTCTAGAACAGCTTCAGTCTTTCTTGAATTCCAAAAGATTAATTTCTTCGTCTGTTCCAAATACGAGTCAGTGAGGAACTATGGCCGGATTTTCAGAGGATTTACGCACGTAGGTGGGGTTATTTAGAAAAGGCCCAGCGACGCGCGTAAAGCCCCGGGAAGCGACTAAGTCCTGGGGCTTCGGGAAAGGGGCGGGGAGGGAGTGGGGCGGGGCCAGAGGCTTCCGGCACAGCGGCCATTTGTCGCTGTGTTGGAGGATTGCATGCCGGCAGGCTGCTGGCGTGCGCAAGAGGTAAAATAAAGGTCAGGGGGTTTTAGGATAGGGCTAGGGGAGGAGGGTTAGGGGATGGGGAAGGGAGGTTAGGTTAGGGGGTTAGGAAGTTCCCTCCCAGTCCGCTCTGAAAGCGGAGAAGCCTGGGAGGGAACGGGTGAAGGCTGCGGGCGTTGGTGGGCGCAGGGTGCACAACTGTGCACCCCCTTGCGTGCGCCGACCCCCGATTTTATAACATGCACGCACATTATAAAATCGGGCGTCCATGTGCCGAGTAGTGCACGCACATGGACGCCCACTATGTTTATTAAGCAGAGAACTTGCTAAGTGATTTCCTTTGAAATATTAACTTGTTTTCCTAATATATTTCCTGCTTCCTCCACTTTATTTTGTTTGACCTAGAACTGGAATAGTTTCTTTGTAAGTTTTTCTCTATATTATAATTTCATGGTATTTTCAAGTGTATTTTAATGCAATGTATATTTTGCTTTGCATGATTTATTGAACATTTCCAAAATAAATAAAAAGAGTTCTGTTTTTGCCAAATCTGTATTGACTGGGTAAGGGGACTGGAGGGGAGAGTCCATGTTGAAGAACCAGGTGGGTCTTGATGACTTAGAGATAGACTGGACAAACTGGTGGGCTAATTGGCAAAACAGATCATTTGCTTCACATGTGCATGTTACAAACTTTGAGGAATTACACATGTAAAAGCCAACAAGTGCTAAGAAAAACACAGATGTGAAATCTCCACACATACATTTTTTAAAATTAGCAGCACAAATGCATGTGTATAACAGATTTGTACCACTTATCCGGAAAAACTTTGATTTATTTGGATAAATTGCGGCTTTGCCACCACTTACCCAGATAAGTCTTGAAAAATGCTGCTTAGCCAGCAAAGATATCTGGATGAGTCTTTAAACGCTACTTACTCGGCTATCTTATTTATCTGGCTACATAGCAATTTATAGACTTATCTGGCTATCTTTCTGTTAAAGTGCTACTTAGCCAACTAAGTAGCACTTTTTGAGACTTATCTGGCTAATTGTCAGCTTTGTTGACACTTGGTTGGATAAATTGGAAGTTATCTGGCTATTTTGAAAATACATTCTCACATATCTTTTACATACACACCAATGCTGAAGGGTAGATTTACACATGTTTAACTTTTCGAACATGCATATGCATGCACGATATAAAATACATACGTATGAGCATGCGCGCGCCTATATGAACGCACGTAACACAGGTAAATTACTTTTGAAAATGATTATGATAGTATGTAACATTTATGCACATAATTCCTTTGAAAATTCACCTGATAGTTTGGCTGTTAAATGAAAAATATTCTAATTGTTTTTGAGTCCCTGGACTTTTTGTAATTTATCATCTAACTTTACAAGAGTTATTCACTGCTGGCAGCATGGAAAGAAACTTCAGTTATTTAAAAAGCTGATAGTGCAGCTCTGTCGTGTTTTATTAGGAAAAAGTTTTGAAGACAGAAATGGAGATGGGAAGGTCATCAAGAGCTGGCAAAAATCTGAGTTTCTTCAGGACAAATAAATCTCTAGACTGCAAGGCAACTGCTTCTTTTTAAAAAGCTTTACCAGTGCCATGCAATCTGAGCAGTAAATTCAGTCCCAGAAGTTTTGGCCTTCAGCAGCCAAATATTGGGAAGCAATGTCCTACTGTGGACTGGTAACTGGTTAAAGGATAGGAAACAAAGCGCAGGTCTAAAAGATCAGTTTTCCCAATGGAGAGAGGTGGATAGTGGAGTGCCCCAGGGATCTGTATTTGTTCTTTAATGATCTAGAAAAGGGAGCAATAAGTGAGGTAGTCATATTTGCAGGATGAGACAAAATTATTCAAAGCAGTTAAAGCATGAGTAGATTGTGAGGATCTGAAAAAGGGCCTTGTGAAATGGGAGAATGGGGCATCTACATTTAATGTGGCCAGAAAGGAGACTGAAGTGAGTGATTCACATGGGGAAAAATAATCCTATCAGGGTAATTTTTAAAGAGAACTCCGTGAGTAAAAATGGATGTTTGCCCACACATAAAACTCCTTTGAAAATTGCCCAGTGCCCCATATGAAAGTAAAAGTATGCACCGTGTCCCCAGAGTGCATATTTGTCCCACAGGGAAAAGGGGCAGCATGGGGGGTCGGGTTAGGGTGGACTCCCAAACAGCACTTTACACTCGCAAAGTACATGGGGTAAAGAATTCCTCAGCACTGGTCCACTGTTGTTCGAAAGCTGGCTTTCAGGCCAGCAGGTATTATTAAAAATTATTCAGAAAGAACTAGAAAACAAAACTGAGAATGCCATAATGCCTCTGTACAAATTAATTGTGCAGACACACCTTGAATAATGTATGCACTTCTGTTCATTACCTCTCAAAAAGATGTAGGAGTACTAGAGAAGGTTGAACAAAGGAATAGATGCCAATAGTCTTGAAAAAAACTTTATTGAAGTGGAGACACAAAGTAGCCCGACTCAGGCCGAGTTTCGCCGTATCAAGACGGCTGCCTCAGGGGCTTGTGTGTATTCTCTTCAGTACACAAATAAAACAAATCATATATGAAGGATCATATATACCATTATATGATCAATGAAAGTAATGAATCTTGCAGTCGCATGCACGGATCGATCTCCACTTGTGCGGACAAACATGTTTGTCCGCACAAGTGGAGATCGATAATGGTATTGATAATGGTATATATGATCCTTCATATATGATTTGTTTTATTTGTGTACTGAAGAGAATACACACAAGCCCCTGAGGCAGCCGTCTTGATACGGCGAAACTCGGCCTGAGTCGGGCTACTTTGTGTCTCCACTTCAATAAAGTTTTTTTCAAGACTATGAAAGTAATGAATCTTGCAGTCGCATGCACGGATCGATCTCCACTTGTGCGGACAAACATGTTTGTCCGCACAAGTGGAGATCGATAATGGTATTGATAATGGTATATATGATCCTTCATATATGATTTGTTTTATTTGTGTACTGAAGAGAATACACACAAGCCCCTGAGGCAGCCGTCTTGATACGGCGAAACTCGGCCTGAGTCGGGCTACTTTGTGTCTCCACTTCAATAAAGTTTTTTTCAAGACTATTGGCATCTATTCCTTTGTTCAACCTGACGGCTTTCATAGATCGCCTTCCTTCGTGTTTTTTGGAGTACTAGAGAAGGTACTGAGAACAGTAACAAAAATGATTAAGGGCATAGAGCGCTCCTTTATGAGAAAAGGCTTAGCATGGTAGGGCTCTTCAACTTGGAGAAGGGCTGAGAGGGAATGGTTGTTTACCTTTTCGAACAAAACTAGGACTAGGGGACACTCCATGAAACTGGCAATCGGCAAATTTAATAGGAATTGTAGGAAGTCTTTTTTCACTCAGCGCACGATCAAGCAATGGAATCTGTTGCCAGAGGATGTGGTCAAGGCAACTAACATAGTGAAGTTCAAAAGAGGATTGGACAAGTTTTTGAAGGAAAGGTCCATAGACAGTTATTAGCCAGGAAGATTTGGGAACGCCAATGCTTATCCCAGGGAGTGAGAAACATGAAATAGATCAACTATTGGCATCTGCTGGGTACTTGTGACACAGAATGGCCACTGTCAGAGACAGGATCCTGGACTTGATGGATCTTGGTCCAGCCCAGCATAGCACACATTTATAGTTCATGCACAATTAAGCTGTGGAGTTTGTTGTTGCAGAATGTGGTCAAGGCTAATATTATAGCTGGTTTTAAAAAAAGTTTAGATGAATTTCTAGAGAATAGGTCCATTGTCATCTATTAGCCAGGTAGATTTGGGGATCATCAGTTCTGGGAATGAGCAACTGAGAATGGACCTCCCATTAGGTCCAACTGGGTATTTGCAAGTGACTGAGATTGGCCACTGTTGGAAACAGAATGCTGGGCTTGCTGGACCATTGGTCTGACTGCGCATGATACTTATGTTCTTAAGCTCTTATGTTTCCATCCCAGCATAGATACCACATGATCAGCTGCAGAAGTGTGTGGGTGTCAGAGGTGGCTGGGGATTAGAAGAGTAATAATGGCCCTGTTTATCATCCTCTCTTTCATTCAGACAATGTGCAGGAGTATGTGATGACTGCATTTTTGTACTGTGTCTCATGGCTCTGCATTTAAGGTAAAGGGCTCAGATCTGTCTATGTTGCTCAATGCCTAGACCCTGCTAAGAAGCATCTTGTACTCTTTGAGGACAAGAAGAGTGAGTGGCAACAATAACTTTGGCCTTTAGATGTCTATCAGAATGTTTGCACATGGCATGGTTACCTCCATGAGTACTGACATACAGTACATCCCTCTTCAGACCTCTGAAAACAGGAGGTGTGCAGGGCGTCCTAATCCAAAAGGCACTAATATGTGTGATAGATGTGTTGTAGAAGATGACAAGGAGAGGAGTATATAAAAACAGGATCTCCCCTTCCCATATTAACGCATGACTGCAATGGATGCAGTACAGATGATGCAGTGATGAAGCCCATGTGTGTGACAGATGAGTCAAGTGGCCAATGCCAGTAATCTTCCTGGCCTGTATGAATGGATACAGTAAAACTGTAAGATGATGAGAGCAATGCAGGGGTTGAGGACTGTATGATACCTGTATAGGGGAAAGGTGTGTGGCTCCTATCCTGGGAATGCTGTGAGGGGAGGATGCAGAAGAAAGATTATGTAAATTGGAAGAGCAGCTTTTGGGGTTTTTTTTGTTTTTTTTATTGTCATCAGTTCCTTTGGTCCTCCAGCTTGCTAAGGTATTCCTGGTTTGCTTTCTGACTGTAATGTGTGTTTCTTGTTGTTAGTTGGTTTTTTTTTTGGGTGTTGCGATTTTTCTCATTTATTCCTAGGCACCCAGAATAATGCAAATGAACTGTTGACGTTGAAATCTGAGCAAGCATTTTGCCCTTACATCTGAGCAGGCATTTTGCCCGAGCATGTACCATGTTGTTTTCCTGCCTTTTTCTATAGGGGGGGCTGACATTGCCAGGGCGACTTTGCTTGTTCCATAAGGCTCATGCATAGTGAAATGACATAACTGATGCATTCAATGATTCAGAGCAAAGTGGGCTAGAAATGCCTCATTATATATCTATTTTTGCCCTGTTCACCCCTATTTGGCCACCCATACAGCCTCTGCCCCAACTTTCAATAGCAAATGTTTGTAGTCGCTGTTCTGCCTTAATAGCTACTCAACTCAACCTTCTTTTGGGGCCACAAAATGGCTGACCCAACCACTTAATTCTTACGAATAAATCCCTTCTGCAACAGGAAAACTTAAGGCTAAACTCTCTGCTGTTGATCCAGATGCTATTGGCATGGTGCTGAGAGTTTTCATTTAAAAGAGCTTATCACATTCAGATGCTAACGTACAGCAGTGCAAGCTCTGCATGGATACACACGTTTCTGCAGAGAGAGAGAGGGAAGAGGCCACACAAAGCTGCTTCACTGCCAACCGCTCTGGGATCCAATAGGAAACCGGGCTATAGCTTAGCGCTACGAAGCCCAGAAAAGTCACTTCAGCACAATCATGGTGCTCGGTGTGACAAGTGAATCCCCCCCTGCAGCAAAACCTATGAAGTGTACCTCCCCCTATCACCCCGACTCAGAAAAGACCCTCCTTCCCCCCCACCGCTTGGTATCTGATAAAAGACCATGCTTGCGTGTGGGCTGCGCTGCATCTGGATCAGTGGCACTTTCTCCTTCTCTTTTGTGATACCTCATGCATAAATCAGAAGTGACTAATTAAGGAAGAAATATTTAATTCTGACATGCTCTTTGAACCGGAGCCCCCATCTGGTTCTGTTTGAACAGTAAAATCTGCTGTAGTTGTAAAAATTGGCAAGAAGCGCCCTTGTTAAAAAAAAAAAAAAAAAAAGAAACAAAAGCTTACCCCGATCAGCAGGTTAAGACACTGGCATTTCAGCTTCAGAGCATTCCGAAGCCCTTCACAGTCACTGAAAGCACTCCAGGGTGGAAGCCAGAAAGATCAAATAGGAGGGATGGAAATTCTCCTCCTGGTGTAGACTTAGCACCCCTGGTATACATTAGCTCAGGGTGGTATTTACAGTGGTATGCTTTGAAAGAGAGGGCCTGAGCCCTTGCAATGGGGGACACTGAATGTATTTTATTAGACACTCTATATACACTGCATATTCAAAGCGCAGCCTCTGGGAGACAGCTCAGTGATACATCTGTAACACATATTTCTAAAAGGAAATTAAAATTATGTCCATCAAGTATTGCTAAGATATTCTTTTTTTTTTTTTTAATTCACTGCTAGAGAACCCTTTGAAATCAGTACACAAAACTTAATGGGTTCTAACTACAAAGGAGGTAAAAATGAAACAGAGTTTGGACTCCCTATGGCCTCCTGGACTGAAGTAATCATCCTGTGAGATGTGAAACTGCAGGTTAACATGCAAAAAGAGCAGCTCAGCTCACTATGGCTTTCAAAAAGATGGGTTTAAAGCTCCAAGAAGTGTGTTGTATTGCAAAACTCTGTTCATTTAGGACTTGTTTTCAAAAGGGATTTCATCGATTTTTACATTCTGGGGATGAGAAAAAAAAGTAGACCCTCAAAATTAACAGTTTGTTTTAAGATTTCAGTATAATAAAATAGAAAAACCCACCACAATCTCAACAAGTGACAGTTTAAGTGGAGACCATTATAATGGTGCGCCATTAGCCAAACATTTTCTGGCGATACGTAGCTCATGAAATACATTCATCAGCCTCAAAAAGGGTCCGGTGAAACATTCAACGCACAAGGGGATGGAAACTTTCAAGACGGTGCACAGGCACACGCTGACACACGTGTCGATACATACCTAGATACGAGGCCATTTTAAAGCTTACGCACATCTGTGTGCGCGCACCCAGCCACGTAAATCGGGTTTCTAGCACGCGAGTCAGGGTATTTTAAAACAGGCATGCTCCCACACCATTACCAGTTTCAGCACTTCCTCCACCAGTTCATCCAGTCATCCACACCTCCCTGGTTTAATAGCCTTCAATTCTCTCTAGTTATCTCAGACCCTTTAAAACCCTGTGAAAAGGCAGGTTTTTTTGTTTTGTCGTTTTTAACTTACACTTCCTCCATAGCAGACGTAAACTTACATCGGTGGACCTGGCTGTGCGCACACACCTCTAGGCCATGCCCTGCCCAGACCAGGGCCCTATTTTTTAAATCAAGTGAGATGTGCCTGCTGTGGGAGAAATGCACACATCTGGGAGAGTTTAAAATTCAGTCGGCCCGTGCAAGCTCAATTTGTGCGAGCATCCCCCAACTGATGTGCGCGCCGGGTTTTTAAAATCCACCTCATGATGTGTAACTTATTCACATCTCTTAAACCAAAAATATAAAATCATTAAAACTTTTAACAACGTATCAAATCTGCTTATTGCACTGCCTTGGCTTCAGATGACAAATCCCAATGCAGGTCACAAACAGTGAGTAGCTTGCACACCAGCCGGAATTAACCCTGTGTTTAGTGCACTTAAGGGTAGATTTTTAAAGACTGGCGCACCCAAAAACCAGGAGATGTGCGCGTGGCCGGGCTGGGTGTGTGCCGAGCACATTTTTAAAAGGCTCGGCCACATGCGTATCTCCTGGTACGCGTGGAAGTGCCGGGCTGGTCAAAAGCAGCGGGCCAGGGGCGGAGTCTGGGCGGGGCGGGGCTGGCTGGGACAGCAGCCATTAGGCCCTGTCCTGGGGAAGTGCGTGCCAGCAGCCGGCCAGCGTGCGGAACTTACTTCATCTCATCTCATATGGTAGGAGCACTGGATGGCCCGTGCCATTTTTAAAGATGGCACTGGCCATCCAGTGCTCCCTCCATGTTACAGGAGCCGGCCAATGGCACGGATACCCTGTCACATGGTAAGGGCAAAGGCCATCGGCGCCATTTTTATTAGTGGCAGCCGACGGCTCGAGAGCGGGAGAACGCTCCCGGGACCCCCACTGGACCACCACGTACCTGTAAAATGTTTTTGGGGGGGTCGGGAGGGTGGGGGAAGCAAAGGGATTAGTTTTAAAGGGTCGGGGTGGGTTTTTTGTTTATCGGCTCGGGCGCAGCCGATAAACAAAACCATGCTCGGGCCCGATGAAAAAACCCCACATGTGAATCGGAACCGGAATCCGAACCGATTCCGGTTCCGATTCACATCTCTAATTTTTGTTATCGGTATTGTTTCGGTATACCATCCTGATGCCGGATCCCTAAGCCAATAAAAGACAAGCTAAAGGGCATATTTTGCTGAGTAAAAAACACAGAACACCAATTGAAAATATAGTCTGGATATTTAATAAGCTCAGCTAAGATGTCCTGAAAAGGTACCTCTAGTCTGTATGTCATGTTATATTGTTTTGACAGGGCTGGTCGGCAACAAGCAAAAAAGTCTGCCAGGGATATAAACTGATCTTAACTTACTAATTTTTATTGTAAAGACAAGTATCTCTAGTATAAAAAGATTTCTCTAGTCTATTTTCCCAGTTCCTATAGAAACTGATTTACTTAGCATTCATATTTAATAATACTTTGGACCTGATTTGCTAAGGTTTTTCTTTTTAACAAATGTTATTGATGCAAGAAAAGTTATATACAATACATACATACATACATACATATATACACACACACACACATTTTTTTTCTTTCTGTATAATAGGTTTCTGGTATTACTTATAATGTTGATTCTTTGAGGAATTAATCTTCAAACCTCCGTGGGAGGTGCCAAATAAGAATTATTAGTCATTGATTGTCACAGAACCGAACACAGCACTGACAGAGAATGGAAGGGCCTGATGCCGCCCCAGGTGGTCATCATGTGATGTCACATCTCTCGCCCTCTCTCCTTCCGTGCCAACTCGAGTGCCGCAAATCGCGCACCAAAACCTCCCCATCTCCGTTGCTCCCCGTGTCTCGACCCTCCATTCAAAACAGCCACCCTGGCCTCAGACTACGCTGCCCCACCCACTTCTGGCGCCCTAGGCAACTGCCTAGTCTGCCTGATGCTCCTGCCAACCCTGGGAATTGCATCATGCATACAGGGCACCCTTTGTGTGAGCCAGGAGGCAGCAAAACACCTCTGGCTGCAAAGAGGAGGAGAGGCAGCTGAATGTGCCAAGGGAACAGATAAAGAGTCAGTTTCTGAAGGGAAGCCAAGATCCTCTGAGAACCCGGGATGACGAAGTTCAGTTTGGTCAACGGTGCTTTCATTCTTCAGAAGGGCTTGTTTGCTGCGAGACTTTTGGTGTTTACACTGGCTCACCTTCGAAGACAATACCTACAAAGGCACCATTCTGAGTGACTTTCTTGAGATATCAATTGCAATTATTTTTCCCTTTTGGAAACTTTAAATTTCCCTGTTGGCACTGAATTACCTCAAACCGAAGGCTTGTAGGTAATTACTGGCATGATAACAATTCTCCTACTAGATACTTTACATCCTATTACTCAGCTATGGTTTTGTTTGCAGAGTGATAATACCCTTCTTCTGTGAATCTCCTGATGGCTGGACATCCTACTAAGGGAAAGATGCAGTTTTAAGCCTAGCCACCTGTCCTCTTCTCTTCTTAAGCCCCTTCCTCCACCCCCTCCCACCCTCAATACAAGAAACAAAATGCAAAACCAGATGATCAATATCATCAGTATTTAGGAGCATAATTTTTTTCTACTGTTTCGTTTGGAGATTGTCAGAATTCTAATGCATTTTCTAATTGCTGTATATTGCAGGATCCCCTTTGGCTTCCTTGGAATTATTGCCTTGCTGATCCTATTCAGTGGCACTTCTTTCCCCAGACACCCTAGGAATCTTCACCTATGTTCAATGAGAGGGAACGCAACTAAAGAATAGTTGACATTATAGTGGTTTTTGGTTTTTTTTTTTTACCCTTGAAGGTAAATGCTTCACATAACTTTAGCAGCAAAATTAATTAAAATTTAATTGCTTGAAGAAGCTGAAAGACAGATTTTTCTGTGGCAAAGAGTTTAAAAGAAGTTCCAAACAAAAATTCATCTCGACTAGATGAGGCTTTTGTTTAATTGAATTTATTCTGAGTGGTTCTAGTGTGAAACTATTATGTCAGCATTTATTCTTTCAGGAAATGTTGAGCAGGATGAGGATGATCTTAGTTTGCAAGCATAAGAAATCCTTTTCCTTTAGCAAAAAAAAAAAAAAAAAGGATCATGAATTCACATGTCACAGTGAATTAAGACAGAGGTAACTCCTCCTGGCTGATTAACCCAGAATCTGAACTGTGTCGGGCTTTATACATTGTCATAAATCTCTGGGAAAATGCTGGCATTTTTCTTTTAACCAAGCAAGCATATCTTCAAGATTAGAAGACAACTTCTAACAAAAAGCAACAGCAAGAAATGCTGGTTATGATATTCTGGTAATCACATATGAAGTGTCAATAGAAAAGCAAATCATGTGACTTGTAAATGACACAATGCAGAGTCAAAAGGAACCAAAAGTAAAAGGGACTGGTGCAAATTTCCAAGAGCTTCTAGGTGAAAAGCCCACATAAGCTTGAGTGGTGTAGCCAATTTAAACAATGGCCTAATGGAAAACCAAATAAGCCTGCTAAAAAAAAAAAAAGTGGCTGAGCTGTGCACCAGTCTATGCAAACACTACATGCAGAGGTGAAACCCTTTCAAAGTGGCAGCACTAGCCTGTTTATTTGCCTGAGAATATCAACTGAACTGCTTCTTGTCCTCAAACTTTGTCCCCTGCTAGTCTTATTCCTGGTTCCCTTTTAATCCCATTGTATACTTATGTTTACCTAGTCTGTAGGGACCAGCCTGAGAGGCAGGAAAGCTTATTTATGTATACACTTTGCTTCTTCTGGTAGATGGCACAGCTAGAGGGATGGGAAGGGAGGATTAATGCACCACTGGAAAGAGAGTGAGCTCTGGCTTGTGTGACCACCTGCCTCTCATTCAGATCCAACGACTGGGCCCCCCCCCCCCCCCCCCCATTTTTTTAAGCCTATTGTGTGTTTATAGATACTGAGATGTTATTACTGGATGTGAAAAGGAAATTGTACAAACTGACCCCTAGATTCATCAAAAACTATAACACATGGATGTGAGCGAGAGAAAACTGACTATTTATAAGGCTTTCATAGTATTCAACTATTTATAGTTCTATAGGAGGGCCAGCTAATAGCGTGGGGTGAGGTGTTGGTGGTGGTTTAGGGGCCAGTTTTAGATGCAAAGTGAGGCATATGAACAGCACAGTACAACAGAGGTGAAGATTTGACATCATGTAGAGTGAGGAAAGTCTCACAGAGATGAGATTTCTACTATGTTATCTTGCCCTAGCTTGATGGTATCCTGTTATCTCGCCCTAGCTTGATGGTAACTTGTTATCCATCAAGCCAGGGCAAGATAACATAATAGAAATATCATCTTTGTGAGACTTTCCTCACTTCAAATGACTTCAAATCTTCACCTCGGGGTACTGTGCTGTTCGTAAGCCTCACTCCACATCTAAAACTGGCCCCTAAACCACCACCAACACCTCACCTCGTGCTGTTCACTGGCCCTCCTATAAAGCTATAAATAGTTGAATACTATGAAGGCTTTATAAATAGTCAGTTTATCTCTCTCTCTCTCTCTCTCTCTTTCACACACACTCCAAAATGCAATTTGCAAAATTTATCATAAATTGCATTACAACCATTTGAGGCATATTGCACAGATTAATGCCAGGAAAAAAAGTGTAGTTATTTCCAGTGTTAATATTATGCTGTTACAAGGTGTGATATTGCCCCTCATTTTAATTAATCCCACCCAAACCCCGCCCCTTCTAAAAATTTGCATTTGTGCCGTGAAGTAACACAATTATCGCATGCGTTATGGCATTAAAGCATGCATTAATGCCTTATTACGTGCGTTAATGCCATAACACATTTTGATGAATGACCCAGTGAGTTAGCAGCGAAACTTCTATTTCATTCACTGCACTGAAACACAAAAAAGAAATGAAAAACAAAAATGGAATTTCCTTTCTTTTTCATTCCTACTTTGAGCACTGGATTCAGCACCAACCACACATTTGAGCGAGAAGGTAAGAGCCCTGGAAGCCACATTTGTGGTTTGGGGGAGGGGTCCATGTTTTAGGGGTCCCCGTTCTACTACTATAAGCAACTGCTTCCTGAATCTTGCCTCAAGTCCTTTACTCTGTTGAGGATCTCTTGTGTTATTCTCTGCAGCTCTTGACATTTGTATTGAAATGAGCTCTAAGGGGGTAGTTCTCAAAGGAGTTATGCGCATAAATGTAACATATTATTGTAGCAATTTTCAAAAGCCATTTATTCAAGTACAGTGCACTTATGCAAGTGAAACCCAGTTTTACTAGAGTAAATGCTTTCTAAAATCAGGCTGTAAGGGTTTATTTCAAAGTCTCCTGCTTATTCTGTATCCACTGTAAAGAGGATTTACATATCAAAAATACACAAACAAGAAAAACAAAACAACAGTGCTATGATCAAAGTAAAGCTGCTGGGCTAGACAGATGATTCAGACCTTTAGTCAATATCCAATCAAGTAATAAATCTGGAAAAATTCCCTTCCCAGCAACAATAAAACACTAAAGAACTTGACATTTTCTGATCTAGCAAGAGTGCAAATTTTGGATAGTGATTCTAAGAAAAGTTAAATCCCTATACAAAAGTAAACAAGGTACAATGTAAGAATAAATGTTAGAATTAAAGGTATAAAAATGACATTCATTACATTTTGCTAGAGTATATTAATATGATAAATCAGCTTTTTATGTCACTTTACCTATTCACAGAGCTAGAGTTTGATATATTCAATACAAAAGAGACTACCGTGTGGAATAAAGAATGTAGTTTTATTTGGCTCAAAAACAAAATGAAAAGGATATTGTTTCATGGGTCACATGAATATTAATCAAAGGTGCTCTAAAAGGCTTTTCATGGGTAAGATTTCTGACTAGTAACTCACCTACTGAGCACAAAATGCTCCTGCCAGAAATGCGGAATAATTCATTGCACATAAACAGGTGAATTTTCAAAGGAGTTATGTATGTTAATGCATCATACTATCGTAGCAACTTTTAAAAGCCATTTCTTCACGTTTAGTGCACTTAACATAGGTAAAACCTATTGACAATTCAATGGCATATTTTATAGCAATTTTCAAAAGCCCACTTTCATGGGTAAAGTGCATTTACATGTGTAAAACTCAATTTTAAGCGTGGACATGCTTTTGAAAAATCAGGCCCTAAGGATTCAATTGAAGACAGCACTCTGCACCCACCTGACCTCTCTCTTTTCAACTCGTATATTTTTCCTCAATATGAGTCTTTTGTTGTTCCGAGGGGAATGAAGAACCTCAAACTACAGTACCAGGAAAGTTTGTTCCTTTTGAGACTCCTTCCCCTTCCCTTTTCTTTGCCTATGTTTTTTTTTCTTTTATAATCGCACGCTACCAGGTTGTTTTGGAATATTTCTGCAAAACCTCCCTTTTGGGGGCAGATGGGTGACATCTGTTATACAGGCTGTAAGAGCTTTCCAGATCTTGCATAAGCACATATGTTTTATGCACAGGCTTCAAAAGCAAGATACTGTATGAAAGTTATTAAAACTTAGCGATTTCATGTGCTACTCTGCTGCATCAGTGTTACTTCTGATCCTGAATGCAAACATGAATGCACTCTGTATAAAGTGCAATTACTGATGCCAGAGGAGGAATCAACACTCACTTTTTTAAAGAAATGTCTTGAAACTGCAATCATAAAATCTAAGAATGTTATGGATTTCATTACCATTGTGCTCCCCTGAGATTCCCAATTGTGCAATAACAGAAGTTCCTTAACATTTAAATACCACAGACTGGACTGGTTTTTCACGAAAAACAGATGTGGAGCCCTCAACTCTGATTTCTGATTGGTCGGAAGGACCAGACCTGCTTGGGTAATTGATGGCCATTAGCTTGTTTGTTGTTTAGATAGTAGAAACTGAAATTCTAGACTGTTATTCTCATGGAAATATAAGTTAAACTAAGAATAGCTAAGTTTCAACACCAGTCCCTCGCTCTTGATTAAATTAGACATTTTTAAATGCTGTTTCATCAGTGAAAGGAATATGAGTGTGTGAAATAGAAATTAAATAACCAAGAAAGGATCAGGCAGGCAGGCTGAGGGAATCAGCATATATCCCATCTGAGTTTCCTTCAGCTCATTAAGTGCCTTGTTTTGGCAAAACCCTTGTGAATTTGGTAATGTGCAGTTGATGCTGTCTTTCCTCAACATCTTGCTCCTATTCATTTCAGCATATGTGAACAACAAATGTTTGACAGGCTCACAAATAGTGTTCCAGAGTTTTAATTTCAGAGTAAATGATTCAGTCTCGCACTGACTAACACAATTTTCTCTTTTGCAGTTGGGCCTACAGCAGGGGTGTATAAGAGGAGGAACACTTTGTAGAATAGCCTCTCCTCCAATGCATCTTGGGCAGCACTTCAGTAGTTCACAGAGTGGGGTTGCTCTATTGCGGGGGGGGGGGGGGGGGGGGGGGAGGGTGGAGGTAGGGAAGGGGATTTTTACTACATATAGAGAGAGATTAGGAGTAAACCCTCGATAGAACAAATCTGAGGCCAGTGAATATAAACATTTATAACTTATGGAATGAATCATTTGTCATTCGTTTTACCTTCTTTGAGAGTATGTTTCATTGCTTCTTTGGTATATGGCATCTATCATGTTGACAAGATTGCCCTATATATGACATAATACATAATGGTTTCCTAATGATCCATGCAGTATATCATGTCATGTTGACTTGGCCCATATGGGTCGGGGGGAGGGGGGGGAGGGGCTTGCTTAAGAGAATGACAAAATAATAACATTAAAGTTAAATTTCAGTAGTGTAACCAGGAAATCTGGCCCCCCCACCCCAAGCAAAAGCAGTATCCTGGACCCCTATTTCCAAGTCAAAACCAATTTCTCTCTGTTATAATGGGGGATGGAGGTTAACAGAAACAGGTTTCAGAGAAGGAAGGGAGGGAGGAGAGTCCTGAAATGATAAGCAGGATAATTTTTTTTAGATGATTCTCTTACATCCCTGTTAGGTTGTAAATATCATTTTAAACGTTTACCATTTAAACTACAGAAATTTAAAATATTTTAAATGATAAATATATTGAGAACTGAGTTGCTTGCAGCTGTAGGAGAATGAAATGTCAACCCCCCCCCCCCCGCACTATTGATGTACCCATGCACTCCCTGCCCTCTCTGTGCCCCTTCCCTAATATACCTGCACACTTCCCAGCTTGTCCCAGCGTGGGGAGCCATGCAGCACTCCGTGAAAGGGAGCCTGGAAATCAGCTGCAGGCCGACTTGAGCAGGTCCCTGGCTCATGCTGGCAGGGATTAACATTAAAGTATTAAAACTGTAAGAATTTACTTAGTGTTTAAATGGTTACTATTTCACAACCCTAATATCCTATGTTTAATTATCATGTAACTTGCTATATCTTTATTATTTTTTTCATATATCTTGTTATAACAGGGTACCATCAAGCTAGGCCGAGATAACATAGTACAACATTTCATCTTTGTGAGTCGTTTCTCACGCCAAATGACGTCAAATCTTCACCTTGGTATACTGTGCTGTTCGTACGTCTCAATCTACATGAAAAACTGGTCCCTAAACCCTAAAGCACCACCAACACCTCACCTCGAGCTATTAGATGTCCCTCCTATAGGCATATAAATAGTTGCACACTGAGAGGGCCTCCCCAGAGGCTCTCTCACTCTACTCTACTCCCTCTCCCCTCCCAAGCGCAGAAATGCAATTTGAAAAATTTATCACTAATTGCATTGCGTCCGTTTTGGTCATATCACACAGCTTAATGTCAGGAAAAAAGGTGTAGTTATTTCCAGCGTTAAAACCGTGTGATAGCATGCGTTATGCTATCGCATGGTATGATATTGCCCTTCATTTTCATAAATCCCATCCAAACTCCTCCCTAATTCCGCCCCTTCCCAAAATTTGCATTCGGGCTGTGCGCTAGTGTTATTATCGCATGCATTATGGCATTAACATATGCGTTAATGCATTATCACGTGCATTAATGCCATAACGCATTTTGATGAATGTCCCTGTTAGCTGCCTAAGTTGAAATATCACTTAAATTTAGGTGTACAAATTTAGGCCTGATATTTATTTGCCTAGATTTAGGCTTCTAAATTGGTGCCTAGTTCTGAAAATCAGTGCTAAACTCCAAACTTTTTTCCATGCCCTGTAGCCACCCACTTTTTAGGGTCCTAAATTTAGGTTCCAATGAAACCAGGAACCTAAATTTAGGAATTCCAACCCAGAAGGGATAATTTAAGTTCCTAATTCTCAAAGATAGGCACCTAAACCCTTTGAAAATTTACTTCATTGTGTTTTATCATGTTCGTATAAGAGACAATTCTTTCCTGCTAAAGAAAAGCTCCCAGGTAAGAATGAATTTCTATTGCATTGTGTCAATAGCATTAGTTGAGTCACTGAAAGTGGGTAAAAGCATGTGGACCACATAAAGGCAATAGTATCATGAATGGGATAATGGAAGCTCTGATCCCACTGTTCCTTGTCTGAAATGGTTGGGTGTGGCTTTGATAGCACTCCAAAGCTTTAAGACAATGGATCCCTTACAGCAGAGCATTCCTCCAATCCATCTCAGGCAGGCGAAGTAAGGCCAGTAAAAAAAATCAAAGTAAAGGGGTAGATTTTTAAAAACTACATAGACGCATGATTTTATAACATGCACACGCATGTTATAAAATCATGCGCACGTGCTAGTGTCCCTAGCGCCTCTTTTTACCACGGACCCTAATTTGAATAATTTTATTTACTGAATCGCGCGCACAGGAGCGCGGGTGCTCGCCCGCTCTCCCGCGATTTTTACTGTATCGGCCTGTTTGTTAGTCATAAGGCAGATTACAATCAAATAGAGACAGGAACTTGTGAGTAATATGAATATAGGTTAGCATAACTGTATTACATTTAAATAAAAAACAAAAGCAAGTAGGTGATGCAAATATACAGAATAACCTGAGCTAAGAGAAATGGGGTCTCTCAAGTACACTGGGTACCATAAAGGAATAGAATAAAAAAAATGAATTAATGGATACAACAAACAGAATGCTTAGAGCTGCGTGAGCATCTGGGATTAGCCCAGATGGGCTCGTGGTCAGTAAAGGCTGAGGTAGTCAGGTAACGGGGGTTGAGTCTCTGATGTGGAGTCTGAACAGCCAGGCCTTGCTCTCTCACTCTTCCTTCACCTTCTTCTTTTCTCTTTCTCTTCAACAAGTGGCAGGGTTTCATTAATCTGGGTTCTTATCTCCCTGAGCTTATACTGTGCTGGAACCTAGTATTGTAGAAAAAATGTTTAAAGGCTGAACTATTAAAGCTGCTTCAGACCTGAGAAAGGGAGTTTGACAATACATAGCCTACGCTTGTCCCCTGCTGTGAGAAGAGAGGTGTCAAAAAAAAAACCAACCAAAAACGAAACAAAAGACTGAGTGGCTGATATTCAAAACAAGCTGATCTCCTACATTTGGGCTTATTTTCAGCCGAACTTAGGTCTCTGAGTTTTCAGCTGAAAATACACATAAATTTATGTCAAAGTTAGGCTCCTAAATGTAGGTCTGCAATTTATTTTCCTAGGTGTAGGTCCCTAAATTAGGTGCCTAAGCTCCTGACTTTGTTTCCCCCCTAACTCTGCCCCCCATAGCCACCTATTTTTAGGCTTCTAAATTCAGGTGCCTAATGAATCTAGGAGCCTAAATTTAAGCACTCAGCCCTAGTAAAATTTCAAAAGGGACAATTTAGGAGCCTAACTCCAAACGTTAGGAGCCTAAATTCTTTTGAAAATTGGCCCCTCTCTGTATGTTTGACACTGGATTTACTTGTTTTTACATGAAGTTTGCACTTCTGTAGCATGAGCAGTGACGTGGTTAACTGGCACAGTGCAGAGAAGGAGAACACATGAGCTCGAGGAACCTATGATATCTGGCCAGCAACCAGGAAGGTATAAACAGATCTGTTACCTTGCTGGGAGAAAAAAAATGAAAGGAAACAAATGCAAATTTTGTCTTGGTTAGCCTGGGCTTTTTCTGCGAATAGTGGCTGAGCACTGAGCAGAGGAAGGAGAGAGTTGGGGGGGGGGGGGGGGGGGCGGGCTTTGTCCTGGATTGGAAAATACAGCAGCATGGAGCCAGCAAGCAGAGAGCAGTGGGCCCAGATGTGGAGACCTCATAAACCAGGAGCTCGGTTGTTGAATTCTCTAGCCAGGAGGGAATTGAGATAAGTGAAGATTGTCATTCTATCGTGAAGGAGCACCGTGGCGAAAAACAGTCTTCTGGGATTATAGTCTGCTAACAGCACTGCTGATTGTTTGAGGCTTTTAATTTAGAGGCAAGTTTGTGAGATCAGGGGGCTGTAGGGAGAAGCTGGATTTAAGCCTGCCTCCCTATCATGCCAGCCCACAGCAGTCCACAGGAAGAGCCCCAGTGGTATTGCTAAATTCTTGGGTACCCAGGTGTATGTAGTATATATATCTGAGAATCAGTTAACTGTTCACCTTATGGTGTCGTGTTAATTCCAACTGTAGAGACTACCATATGCAGTGAAATCTGAGTATGCATTTTATGTTTCTTTTTCTTGCTGCTTTTTAATGTTTTATTATCACCCTGTTTTTGTCTCCCCAATTCCTACTTTTAAGTAGCCAATATCAGTAAAGGCCATAACACCTTTGCTCTGTGGGAGATGATTGCTCATGGTACCATCCTCATTGTGGGAAGGAATGTGTTAAACTTGTTTATTGAGTGTGTGTGGGGGGGGGGGAGGTGTTAGAGTAGAACAGTTGGGCGTGGGACCCATATCCCTATTGAACCCCCATTCCGTTCCCTTTCATGGGGTGAGTTGGGTTCGTTCATCTGTATTTCCTGGGGGGAGGGTTGCTACACACCTCAGCTTTCTCTCCTCCTCTTTCTTTTCTCTCTCTCTCTCTCTCCTGTAGATGTTGCCATTCCAATACTGTGGAACCATACCAGCAATAGTCTGAACAGCCACAGCTGGATGAAGTAATCCTCTCTCTCTCCCCCTTGGTACTTACTGATTCTGCCACCTCTTGCAGTGCTGTTGTGGCTAGTAAATGTTCTCACAACCTTTAGGCCATGAGTCCAGACAGGAGCAGGAGCACGCAAGAGAAGCTCACCTGTCTGCTTCCCCAGCCACTCCTTCTATTGGCTTGGGTGGATGGATGGTGGGCTGTGGGGGACTTGACATAGGCAGTAGTGATGAAGCGAGAAGCGGTGGTGGTGGTGGTGGGGGAGTCACAATTTCCAGGTTGTCTGCTTTGGGGTGTAGTTCACGGACACATTTTACCTGCAAAGTTTGCACCAAGTGTTAAAGAGAAAATATAGGCGTACTTCCCCTTCAAAACCTGCTGTGTGCATAAAGTACTGGCGGACTTTTGCACCTGCGTTACGTGCAGGTCGATTTGGTAAGGAAATTAATGTGGGTAGACTTGAAAATACAAACTACAACAGGCATGTTTTTGTTCCGATTCTGTCCAATACAGTCCCATGGGAAGGTCTCCCCTAAATGTAGCTAAAAACATGCACTCTGTGGAACATTGCATGCACTTTTAGTTGGATCCAGGGAGGGCAGTTTTTACATCTAAAGCACTATTTGTCCTGCAGGTGACCAGAGGCCAGAGGAGTCATGAGGTTGTAGTTGTGGACGCTGACTGTGGCAGGGAATTTGGGCCCTTTCATGCCTCAAGATCCCAAGTGGTTATTCGGGTTGCCTGAATTGCAGTTCTTCTCCTCTTAAATTAATCATCTTATACAGCAAGGGAGTAGTGTTTGCTAAGTAGAATTCTGTGTTTTGTGAGCTGTCCCTTCATTTAGGGGCAATCCTCCAAAGAGTTAGTCGGTCTTTACTTATGCAAGATACGAGAATAAAGTACATGCATATTTTGCAATATGCATATTTTAATTAACATAAAAATAAGCATTTCTCTGGCATGTCTGGGTCAGGAAGAACTCTACATGTGTATGGTAGATTTTCCAATATGTGCACTTGTAAGTTTTCCCTTAAAGGCAACCCATAACAACAGAAGAGGCAAGAATAATTACCTAGGTGTTTAAACATTTTCCTTGAGCAGGGATGGGAACTTCCAGTCATGGAGGGCCACATACTGGTCAGGCTTTTAGGATATCCCTAATGAATATGTATGAACTAAATTTGCATGCAGTTTGAGAAGTGTGCATGCAAATCTATCTTATGCATGTTCACTAGGAATAGCCTAAAAACCTAACCAGTGTTTAACTCTTGAGACCCAGAGGTTCTCCCCCACAACCCTCAGCCTAAAGTTATGACAGTAAATGTATTCATATGTTTTGTATACTCAGCATGTTTTTGAAAATTGCTCCCTTATTAAGTACATGTCTACAATTATAATTGCTAGGTACACTTGTTGGGATCCACATCCCAAAAAACTATTGAGCAATTGAAATTGACATTCCCAGATTTTATGTCAAAAAATGCAAGATGGTAACTTGATGGAAGTGCTGTATTGTTCATGGCAGAAAATAATTGGTTTATTTTACTTATTTATTTAAAATATTTTTTATTCATCCCTGATACAAAAATTGCCTGAGGTTGTGTAAACGAAACATGCATAACCCAATACACCAGCACAACCAAATTAAAACACAATATGTAATACCATAAATAAAAATAACTAAACAAAATTAATATCCCACATTTAAAAACAACTAAGACTACTAACCTCCCTTTTGCCCTGATTTCTATTTAAACCTGACCCGTATTTACCCCTGTGAAAATAACCATGTTTTCACATTTTTAAGAAACGCTAAATTATCTTGCTCCAGTCTAATGTCAAAAACATGCTGAGCATACAAAACATATGGGTACATTTACTATCATAACTGTGTTTGAGCCTTTCTGGAAGTTCCATACACAGACCATTACAGTAATCCAAATGAGAAGTAACTAATGCTTGAATTACTGTTTTAAAGCTGAAATTTCCATAAAAGGGCAAAGTCTCTTAACCATTTTCAGTTTATCACCTGAGATATCTGACCCTCTAAAGCAATCCAATCCTCAGGCACACCTAGGGGCTGATGCAATAAATGTGTGCAGAAAATGGGCTCTCAGTCTTCAGTGCCCGTTTTCCTAAAGCATGCCCAGCCGCCTCTCCTGGGCTCCCGATCCAATATTAAAATGAGGGGGGTCACACTAAAAAGGAGGCGCTAGGGATAAATGTGCATCCTTAGCGCCTCCTCGGAAATGGGCACACAGGAGAGGTGGCTGTCAAGCTGGTTGGGAAAATGGATGCTCAACCTATGAGCATCCATTTTCTCCTGTTACTGGCATATTCACACACAAGATACATAGCCTGGACTGTGTATCTTGTGTGTGTATTGGACATTCATTTTTCTTTTTCAAATAATTTTATTTTTTTTAATAAATACTGTTTTATTTGGTTCCTCCTACATAGTATTGCTACGATGCTATTAGGAGGAATCTTAGAAAGCAGGATTTTTCTTTTTTTTTCAATGAGCTCTTGAGCATGGCATACCATTACACCAGCCCCGGGTTGGCGTAAAATTTGCTGCGTTGCAAGGGTGCACTGGCTGCACGGAAAATTTATTGGATTACGGGGGTTAGTTAATAGCCTCATCCACATGGATTTCCATATAATGAGCACTATTAGCTATGAGGAGATTTGGATGCACGTTTTGGATGTGCTAATCCCCGTATTGGAATGGGGGTTTTGGACGTGCATCCACAACACGCGTCCAATTGCATGTTAGGCCGTGCACAGCGGCTAGCACATGATATTGAATTGGCCCCCTCTTTTCTAAGAGATCCACAATGAATATGCGTGAGATAGATTTGCATATATTGAAGCAGTGCATGCAAATCTATCTCACGCATGTTCATTGTGGATCTCCTGAAAGCCTGTCTGGCTAGGTGAGCCCTGTGGACTGGTTTGAGAAGCACTGCTCCAAAGAGAATCTAGAATCTAATTTTATTCCCAGGTCTTTCACAAATTCAGAAGATGTTATTGTCTCTAACACTATCTCAATTGCCACTGGTAATCCCCAACAATTCAGTTATTTTTTTGTATTCAGGATCAGTTTGTTTTTCAATAACCAATTCAAAATTTCAATAAAGCTCATCTTCAGATAGAACCTTGGATTTATATGAACTTAGTGGAACAATAATTTGTATATCATCTGCATACATATATGTTCATATGTTAAGTGCTCAAAGAAGTGCTCTTAAAGGTTGCAGAAAAATGTTGAATAAAAGAGGAGATAACAGAGTTCCTGCAGAATAATATTGGGTCTTTCAGACTGAAGAGTAAGGACTTTATGGATGTCGAATGAATAATATGTGTCAGCAGTAGTTGGAACTGATAGGAATTATGTGTGTTCCAAACAGAAAACTTGTATTAATCCTAGGTTATATTCATGGAGGTGTCCATTCCTCCTCTCACTAGAAGGTCAAACTCTAACTGAATATGCCTTAAAAATAGTAAAATATACAGAGGTCTATATTCAGCGCCACTTTGCTAGATATGTTGGGACTTATCCGGCTAAGTGGCACTGTTTTAATATTTGGCTGCGTTAAGCAGTTATCACTTAGCTGGAAAACTATTTATCTGGTTAAACAGATAGCCAGCTAAGTGAAGGACAGGACGAGGCATTCCGGGGGTGAGCTATTTATGTGCCGATATCCGGCTAAATTAAGTAAATAAGTTAGACCTGCTATTGAGCAGCAACTGTACCACTGAATATCCGGTTAAGTTAGTTGGATATGTTTATCTGGCTAACTTGCTCAGTTGAATAGTGCCTGAATATGGACCTCAAAATGTTGGGCTGGATGTATTGAGCTATTTTCTACAATGGCACAATGGTAAAAACTGTTAGTACATCTGATTCTGAATGAAGTGCATTGCAGGAGCCAAGAATGGATTATGGAACTCCAGGCTGCTATATTGTTGATTCTTTTAGCCTGGTATATTAGGCACAGATGCAGATTTCATTCTGGAATAGCAGGGTAGGGTTACATATTTTCCCTTCACTCAGTAAAAATTTAATGAGTTTATAACAACAACACATGCTGACATTTTGTGATTTTCAGCAATGTCAATCAAAGTACATACTGAGCAGTTATTTCCAGCAAGAATAATAAAGATTTGTAAAGATACATGGTGGAGCTAGACAAGGTTCAGTTGAAAGAACAGTTTCAAAGAAGTTGACAAATACAACTAAAATCTTTATTTTTCTCTTTTGGTTAGAAATCATGCTGATTTTTTTTTAAAGTATTGAAAGTCTCAATGACTCTATCATGTCTCCTCTCTCTCTCCTTCTCCTCCAGGGTATTCATATTTTAATATTCAGGCTCCATTTGATGGGATTTTTGACAGACAGTGCATCTGGTAGCTCACCTCTATTCTGACTCTACTCTGTCTATATCCCTTTGGTAATTTCAAACAGTGTCAAAACTAGACAATACTCTAGTTCAATTCTTTGCACTGACTGGTAAAGAAGTACTATCACTTACTACTTTTCTGCTAATTATACTTCTCCCTGTGTATACGTGCAATGTATTGGCTTAGTCTGTTTCTTTGTCAAATGGTTTGACAGCCTTGACATCATCACCACCACCAAGCCTAAAATCCAATGGCTACTTTGTGATGTACCAAAAGATAACCCCTCCGATCAAAACAGCAGTGGTTCTGTGAAGTTATTTCACACAAACTTCATAAAACAGTCACTCAAATGGGTATGCATGGACATTTGATTTTAATCCTTTATAAGAATTCCAGGGCTGGCTTGATGAGTCAGGAATAACGCTGCACACTGCTATGTGAGGACATGAATTTGATTCCTGGGTTAGATCTTCCGCTCTTCAGGCCACCCAGGGCTAGGGATGCTATGGAGGGAGCATTCAACATCTCCTTGGAAAGGGGAATCCCAGTGAACACACAATAGTGACACCTACTGGCCAGATTCAGGGCCCATGATTGCAGGATGGAGCCCTAGTTCATGGCCTCCTGCTGAGGGCTATCAGTGTGATGGCTAGGTTAGGGGAGTTGGGAGAGGTTAAAAAATAAGGGGAAAAAAAATCCCTAGATAGTTACAAATGAACACTCATGGTGCTGGGTCCCAGCCCTAGTTCCAGTTGAGTTGGAAGACCAAAGGAGCAGGAAGAAACTGCCTCTCCCCCCCAAGTCTGAAAAATAAGAATTCCAAATCCCAGTGTATCCAGGTATGGTAGAGGGTTTTGCATAACTGGCTGTGTGGAGTCTGGGATCCTAGCTAGAGGGTTTGTGATGTCACAACATCTTGTAAACCACTGCACTGGATGACTGCAAGAATTGGCAAGACACCAGTGGGGAGGGGAGGGCTGAAAACGTTTAAAGCTGGTCAAAACCAGCATTTGCTCCCCATGGGCACTTTCTCTCCATCCCCTGGCTCCTTGCAGAGACAAACACACATACATGCTCACAAGTCCATAAGTAATTACTAGCTAGTTAGACTTTGTTTCTTCCACATTTTAATTCTTCCAGGGAACCGCATGAAACAGATTATCATATTGGGATATGCCATGTACTTATAGGCGATCCAGACTGGCCACTGTCAGACACTCCCATACAAAGAATGGGCAAATCTGCTATATATAATCCAGATACAACAGTTTCACAAATATGTACCCATATTACTAAATATGCTCCTATGGGCTGTCAAAACAGTCTACTGAAGTGAGAATCACCGAAGGAAAACTAAACTACCCACATATCACCTCCTAAAATAGGATGGCAAAGAGCTCAGAATACTTGATTAGCACATAAAATTCTCATTCAATGTAATGTTTCTTAAAATCTCAATATATACTATGAGGTTAATTTTTAAGCCCCACTTATTTATTTCATTTATTTATTTAAAAACATTTATATTCCGCCAATCCTAAAAGCATACACTTGGCGGATGACAGCAAAAACATAAAAAGAAATTATCAAAAGAAACATACACACATAATCAACACAAAATATAAATAGCCAGTCAATTCAATAAAAACAAAATCAGACTTAGATGGCTAAGCTAAACTACTCCTAACCAACCCTCCAGCTCAAGCTACACTAAATGCCTGCGAAAAGTAAAATGCCATCACCTTTTTTTGAAAAGTCATATAACCCTCCTCTACTAGCACATCAAAAGGGAGGCCATTCCATAACACTGGTCCCACCACCATAAACATTCTGGTGCAAAACTCTATAAGACGTACTTTCATGAATGATAGAACGCCATATTCTTCTGCCCTTCAGAACGTAAAGGTCTATTTGGAATATAAGATTTGACTGCAGATTTAAATTCAGCATTTTCCTTCAGAGCTTTGAAAAGCAGCATTATGATCTTAGAATTAATATGCCATGTCATTGGCAACCAATGCAAGATTTTCAGTATTGGGGAAACATGGTCCCAGTAGTCACACCCGGAGATTAACTGTGCTGCAGCATTCTGAATAAGCTTAGCCAGCTAAGTAGAACTGTCTGAATATTCAGCCACACTGAGCGGCCGCCACCTAGCTGATTAACTGTTTTTCTGGCTGAATAATTAGCTAGATAAGCGAGGAGTGGGATGGGGGTGTTCCAGGGTGGAGCTACTAGGCTGACTAACTTAGCTGGATGAGTGCTGATTTTAGCAGAAACGTATAGCACAGGTATTTTGCTGCCCTCTAGTTGGCCGGATAAACTTGCTGAATATTTCAACCAAGTTAGCATAACAAATTGATCCAGCTAACTTGCTTAGTCAGACAGTGGCTAAATATTAGCCTCTCTAAGTATATTTATTCAGAAAGCAGTTGCCTATCCCACAATTTGGAATTGGTTTGATGAATAAAACTGTTAAGAGCTGTTGTCTTGTGCTCTATGATTTAAATATGCTCGAGGCAGCAATAATGCATACCTCTGTGTTTCTGCAGCATGTTTTCATTTTATTGCACAGTTCTGTAGGTTTATGGCATACCCATTTTCGAGTTTCAACTCCTGGTTAAGGAGGAGCTTCTACCTGGATGGAGATTTGAGAGAACTTGCACAAAAGAGGGAAAACCATTGTAGAAAATGAAAGTATTACTAAGGGACCCAAAAGAGAAGTAAGAAAATCCTGCTCACTCCCAATGGCAGAAGAACGTGCTCTTCAATTTTTGCATGAGGTTACCCAGTTGTGTGCTGCTTGACTGTCCGTTGCTCTGTCAATGCACTGTCACTGAGGGAACGAGTCAACAAATCATAAATCATAAAGCTGATAGCATTTGAGTCCAGTGCGGTGAACTTTTGAATCCATACCTCCTTGTCTAGTGCTGTGCAACATCAAAAGGGAACTGCTTGGAGGGACTTTTGCTTTTACAGTAAAAGAAGTTAAAATAATGGATTAATAAGCTTTGCATGTCTTGCTGAAGCCTAGTGGTTAGAGCTGTGGACCAGCAAAAACAAGGTTCAAATTTGCTGCTGCTCCTTGAGACTTGGGCAAGTCGCTTCACCCTCCTTTACTTCAGGTAGAAACTTAGCATGGAAGCCCTCTAGGGATAGGGAAATACCCGCAGTATCTGAATGTAAGCTACTATGAAGTGCTTGAAAAGTGGAATATAAATCAAATGTGAACATGTTTGAGTATCACATCAAAAGAACTGGTTTCATTTTTTTCTTTGCCGGCTTATTTCTTAGGCTCCCTAAGTACCAAGGAGAAACAGAATGTAAACACATCTTGGTACTAGCTAGAAAGATGGTTTAGGAATGATGGAGCTGCTTGATTTGCATGGACAAACGGATCTGAAAGAAATACTCCCATTTTTAATTTTAAATGCTTGTTCACTGATTCTCATATGGGTTTTATCCTATAATATATGCAGCCAGGACCATCAGCCTCCCCCACCTACACTCCTCCTTCACTGGCCTTACATCCACATTAGCACACAGCAAATCAATGCAAACATGGAATGTGGATATCAATGACCCAGATTTATTAACAAGCACAAACATGTGACCATACCAGAGCCAGCAAACAGTATATAACATCACCACCCGACACCTAGGTAGGCCATCCACCATATCCCAGCACATGGGAACTCATCCGGTGGATAATCATCATCAACTCGGCTCCCTACCATACCAGTTCGTCAACCACAATAGGAGAGATTACCTCCAATCAAATGCACTCTGCCAGTTCTGGTGCCACAGCTGCCCTCCTTTGGTGGATCACACCCCAATAGCATGAATGGCTCACCATAGTCTCCCACTGTTGTCTCTGGCTAGCCCGGCAAAGCGGATCCACACTGCTCAGAACCAAGTAGATGGCGCAGATATTCCCGCCACAGGCACGGATAGTTGTAGACTTGTTGTGAACCCCCCAAAAAGCATGACCCTTTATAAGAAAATCATTGTTCAATTAGAGATCATTTGACCAATACAACTAAAATTCATCCTACTTTCTCACAAGTGGACTCCAAAAAGAGTACCATAGTAACATAGTAATGACGGCAGAAAAAGACCAAAATGGTCCATCCAGTCTGCCCAGCAAGCTTCCCAAGGAGTGATGGTAACCCTTGCAATCATTCCACAACTGATTCTGCTGGATAAGTGGGATGATCCCAAGATGCTAATCATCTCTCCTCCCCTCTTCTCGGTTAAAAATTGCAGGGGGCTTGGGAAGTTACCATCCCAAGCCCCACTTATCTCCTTCCTGGATCCTGCTGGCAAAGGGGCAGCAGTGATGCCCACATCCTGGTGCTCCTGCCCATTTCCACCAGGATCCTGGAAGAGTGTAAGTGTGGGCCAGAGTGATATCTATTTGGACCCAGCACTTTTCAATGTGAGGGAGAATGAGAAAGAGAGAGAGACCTGGCCCCGGCCTTGGTGCTGGCACTGGGTTAGGCCTTGACTGGGCCCAGTAAACTAAACAATAAAAAAAAAGCCTCTAGCGGCCTTGACTGGGCCCAGTATGGCCCAGTCAAGGCCGCTAGAGGCTTTTTTTTTATTGTTTAGTTTTTTAAATCATTAATTAATTTATTTTTCTTGTTTAATGCATTTTTTTTTTTCTGTTTGGCAAACAAACTGAACCAAAAACATCATTAAATGGACGGACAGGATGTTCTGGCCTCCAAGACCTTGGCACACCTGAACATGCCACCACACCAGATGGCCAAAACCGCACCCCCACGTACGGCAGACAATATCATCCCTCACACTATTGAATCAACTCAACTACCCACTCCTCCCTCACCATATCAGGCAACTCAATAGGGAGGAATTCACACTCTCCTGGATTTTTGTCCCTGCCTCCATTCCACCTGACATTTTCCCCATTGCTTGTCACAGAAACTTCAGTGTCAGCCAAAACTCTCTGTCCCCATGCCCATTTGATCTCCAGCTGGGTATTGCAGTGGGGAGGCAAGGTCTGGCGCAATGTTATTTGTGGCAATCCAGTCCTGGCCCCGCTGCCTCTCTAATATTATCCAGTATCTGCACTTAACTGCTTATAGCCCCCTTTCCTCTGGATTCTCCCCATATCAGCCCACTACATCTTACGTTTTTGAAGTTTTTTAATTTCATCTTTTAATTTCATAAAGAAATACATTTGAAGATAAAACTATGAGGGATAACCATATGCAGATTGGACTAATTCAGAATGTCAAAGGTTTGGCAGTTAGGGTTCAATGCCAAGAAGTGCAGACTCATGCATTTGGGGTGTAGAAATCTGAAAGAGCTGTGTGTGATAGGACACCGGCTGATGTGCACAGACTGGGAGAGAGACCTCAGGGTGATAGCGTCTGAAGATCTGAAGGTGGTGTGAAAAGGCAGTGACTAAGGCCAGAGGGATGATGGGTTGGATAGAGAGAGACATGACCAGGAAGAAAAAGGACGTGATAATGCCGCTGTACAGATTATTGGTGAGGAATCATCTGGAGTACTGTGTTCAGTTCTGGAGACATCTCAAAAGGATAGAAACAGGATGGAAGCAGTCCAGACAGGGCCGGTGCAAGGTTATTAGGTGCCCTAGGCAAACCTTTTGCCCTGCGCTGCGCCCACCCACCTGTCACACTGCCTCCCCCCCCCCCCCCCCCCCCGGTCTCGGCCCTGACTCCTGTCTCATTCGTGCCCGCTGAGTGTGTGCTTCTCTGGGCTGCGAGCAGGATGTACACTGCTCGTGGGCCACTGAACCTCTACTCCTCTTTGCCACGAGCAGGATAGGCTTCACTCACAGCCCCACATGGCTGCTCTTTGGCGCCTGCCTAGTTTGTCTAATAGGATGCGCCTGCCCTGAATCCAGAGGAAGGCAACTAAAATGGTGTGGGGTCTGCACCAAAAGAATTATGATATGAAATTGAAGGAGAGGAGAGACAGGGGTGATACGATACAGACTTTTAAATACCTGAAAGATATTAACTGTAGAACAAGGGGTCATAACATGAAGTTCCAAAGGGGTCAGGCAGGATTTCTTCTCAGAAAAGGTGGCAGATGCTTGGAATGCCCTCCCGGAGGAGGTAATGAAGACAAAGATGGTAATGGAATTCAAAAGAGCATGGGATAAATACAGAGGATTCCTATTGGCTAAATGATGGAGACGAAGAAAAGGAAAATCCGTGTTGACTGGGATAATTGCACAGAACCACAATTACCCTAAGAATAAAATTAAAAAAAAAAAAAGGTTTGTTGGGCAGACTGGACAGACGGCTTGGGTCTTTTTCTGTCAAAATTTACTGTTACTATGTGAGTTTCTCAGTAATTTCACTCTTCAGATTTACAGTTCACAACTGTGATATTTGCAATGATAAATTAAATATCATTATGATAGTAAACAAAATAAAATGTATTCTGTCTTGAGCATCTACTGTGGATGTTGAGCCAATAGTAGCTCTGGAAAGGCTTGCAGGTGTTCCCGAGAGCAGCTACAATTCTAGCTTCTTTATTAGTACTATCTAAAGTACCAAAGAGAGCCTGAGCTTGTAAATTATTTTAAGCTTGTGGAATCACATCTTTGGCACTGAAGTGTGCGAAAGAACATCCTATTTGAATTGGACTTTGAAGTCATGTTATTCTGTGGCATGTCCTGTGAAGTTGCTGTACAGTAGCACGAAAGCAAGTCCCAAAGGAAAAAGTTTGAAAAGCAGTACTATAAAATCATGCCCAGAACATTATCTTAACTTGTGCACTTTATCTAGAGAGCACACCCGCTTTTTTTGTGAAGGTTACAAGAGACCATAGATCAGCAGAGCTGGGGGCTCCTTTAATGTCTGATTGCTTCCTTTGTGTTGATTGTGCAGTAGTGGGTTGGCGTTGAGAGAGGGAGGCAGCTGTGGATGGAAGGGTGGAGATCAGATTTGTAAATAGGAAACACATGGTGCTTGATTCTGATGAATGCCATATTTCTCCTACCCACATTCCGTGGACTTTAAGAGTAAATGATTATTGATGAACCACTGCAGCTTTCTAAAACAGGTGAGACTTTCACCTTTTTCTTGTCCAATAGCTATTAGACTAAAGGAGAAGATTGTAAATGTATTTGTGTCCTTCTAAAATACGATACAATGCAGCGTTTGTGATGACCAAATTTTCAATAATTCAGGAGACACAATATCCCAGGAGGTTTATCTTGTGCTATAGGTCTTGGAGTAGCTATGACATATCCTAAGGAAAAATACATGTGTACCCTCGATTTTTAACTCTGACAACTTGTTTTTCCCAGTTTCTTGGAAGCAATAAACCTAACACAGACTTGTCGATGGCTCCTAACTTCATTGCTTTTGCAGGTTAATTATAAATTTCAAGAAACAAGAGAAATGAAATGTCCCCTTTCTTATTCTCAGTCTGCTGAGTGCGATCTTGATGCTGTACATTTAATCCAGCAAGTTATTTCTGATCTGGCTTGGTCTTTGCTGTTTCTGTGGCAACAACATTTGGATCAAAATGTAAGAACAAAATGAAAGATTTCAAGTTAATTCCTGTAAGGGATTTCCATTTTATTTATTTATTGTGTATTTAGATCATGTCTTTTACTTGGTATTTCAAGGCATGTTACATCCAGGTACAGTAAGTACTTTTCCCTGCGTCTAGGACACAATCTAATTTTGTACTTCAGGCTACAGAGGGTGATGTTTCTTAAAACTGATTTTGTTAAGCTTTTGTTTCATTAATGTGCACGAAAAGGTGAATTTAAAAGCCTGACACATGCCAAAATTGGGGGAGGTGCATGTATGTCGGGCCAGCATATGCTGAGCATATTTTAAAAGCTGCCTGGATATGCATGTCCTTGCCACTGCATGCACAAATGAAAAGTTACAAAATGGGGGGTGGTCTAGGTGGGCTATGGGCGTTCCTGAATTTAAATTTAAAATGTGCACGTAAATACTTACTTGTACTGGCGTGTGCCAGGGTCCCTTGCTGCGTAACTTTATTTCTGCTATGGATGACGTGCAACTTATAATACAACAACATCTACACAGATCAATGGGGATTAAGGATCTGGTCTAACAGGGGGAAGGAAGGGTATTAAACTAGGGAGGTTTGGAAGTCCTATCCCTTACCTGGGCGAACTGGGAACGAACTAGGAAAACTGGCAATTGCATTGGTGCGAGTGTCTTTTAAAATCCCCCCACTTATGTGGTATAAGTGGTATTTGCGCGCATAGGCGCGCATCCTCTTAAAATTGCACGCATATGTGTCAGGCTATTTTATATAGGGATGAGCCACCCTGAAAAACGAAGGAAATTTTCCTGAAATTTCAAGAAATTTTTCGGGGTTAGTGCACGCTAACATCAATGTTAGCGCTCACTAACGGGGAGTTAGCATGCACTAATGGGAGGTACCGCGCACTAACCCTGTTAGTGCGCACTAACCTGAAAATAAGGTCAACCGAAAAAAAAAAGGCCTGAACCACGGGAAACCTGAAATTTCCTGCGGCGGGCCGATAACCAAGGCCAAACTGAAAGGTTCAGCCGAAGCATATCTTTAATTTTATAACGTGCTCATATACGCACGAATGTTATAAAATAGCTGTGATCCTGGGTGCAAGCTGATGAATGTGCGCATGTGTGTGCCCATGCTCTGGTTTAAAAGTTACCATCTCATTTTATCAGCAGGAGTGAAAAATATTGAGAAAATTTGGGCACCGGTCCAAATGTTTAAGAGCCAGGGAAATGTTTTTCTTTTCATTTAACTTTTTAGTCTTTTTTGACTTTTCTTTTTGGTTTTTTTGTTCTTCCTCTCCCCTCCCCTCCCTCCAGCATCTTTCCTCCTTTCCTCACCTCTAGCTTCATTTCCTCCCTTCCCTTCCTCTAGTCTCTCTCCACCCCTTTACTTCCCTCCTTCCTGTCTCTCATCTTCAGGGCAGCCTGGAGGCAGGGGGCAGCACCATGCCTTGGATGTTCACCTTGGCCTCAGGCTGACCATGATAGTGGCTCCATCTGCAGTATTTTTAGTTTAAAAACTCCCTTGCCTCAACCTCTCCCTCAAAAAAGATGAATGCTACTATTTAGCATTCAGTTAGAGACACGGTATGTACTGATAGCATTACTTCACAATGAAACTAAGAAACATTGTCTTCCCTTTTCCCCTATCTGCTGCAATACTGCAGATCCTACTTATCTCCAACTTTATGCTCACTTTTCAAGTGCTCAGGATCCTCTTTGCTGGTCCCATGATTTCTTAAATTCCAAGTCCATTTTTGGAATCTTGTCTTTCCTACCTCCGTTGTTGGTCTCTTCCATCTTCCACCCATTCTCTACAGAAACGCTATCTTACTTTAGTTCTGAGTCTAGCCTCCTCCAGTCTTCTGTCCTGACCCCTTGTTCTAGTCATTGTCTTCTAGTAAGAACTAATGTTTTATTTTTTTGCTGAAATATTTACTGCATCTCAATATATCAGACTTAAAACACTGGGTATGACTAACCCTAGTGCAGGAAGATGCTACTCTGCTCTTCCACAATGTCCAACCAATTCACTTCAGTCCTGATCCACGTGAACCTGCTTTTCCAACCTGGAGCATCCAAACCAAAACTGGACACTGTGCCTGCAATGAATATAGTACATGTACTAGCTTCAGATTATGTAGCTTGTTTCTTCCTATGGTTCAAACTAGATTTGAATTATCTCCAGAGAAGAGAGGATGAGACAAAACTCCCACTTTACCACCTATCTTCTCAGAGAGCCTAATTTTGAAAAGCATTTACTCAGGTAAAACTTGGTTTTACATATGTAAATGCACTTTACCCATGTAAGTGGGCTTTTGAAAATTGCTACAATATATGCCATTGAATTGTCCATAGGATTTACTAGAGTAAGGGGTAGAGTTTCAAAGGGATACGTGCACCGGGCCAATTTTCATGCGCGTAAATCCTCGGGATGCGCACATGTCCCGGGGCCTCGGGAAAGGGGCAGGATGGGGCGGGGCCAGAGGCCCCCGGCACAGTATCCATTTGCCGCTGTGCCGGGGATCGCGTGCCGGCAGGGTGCTGGCGCAGGCAGGCGCAAAAGGTAAAATAAAGATTTGGGGGGGGGGGGGGTCTAGGTTAGGGCTAGGGGGCGGGTAGGTTAGGGGAAAGGAGGTTAGTGTAGGGGGTTGGGAAGTTCCCTCCGAGTCTGCTTCAAAATTGGAGCTGACTGGGAGGGAACTGAGGAAGGCTGCGGGTGTCGGCGTGTGCAGGATGCACAAGTGTAAACCCCCTTACGCGCTGACCCTCAATTTTATAACATGCGCGCACCTGCGTGCGCATGTTATAAAATCGGGAGTCCATGTGCACGCGCACCGGGTAGCGTGCGCACATGGACACGCGTGCATTCTTTTAAAATCTACCTCTAAGTGCACTGTAAGCAAGTAAATGGCTTTTGAAAATTGCTACAATAGTAGTTGCATTTATGCGCATAACTCCTTTTGAAAATTACCCCCTAAGATGGTAACTTTTAAACAGCTGTGCTGGTGTACATATAATGTATTGTGTACAATTCTGGTCGCCGCATCTCAAAAAAGATATAGTTGCGATGGAGAAGGTACAGAAAAGGGCGACCAAAATGATAAAGGGGATGGAACAGCTTCCCTATGAGGAAAGGCTGAAGAGGTTAGGGCTGTTCAGCTTGGAGAAGAGACGGCTGAGGGGGGATATGATAGAGGTCTTTAAGATCATGAGAGGTCATGAACGAGTAGTTGTGACTTGGTTATTTACACTTTTGAATAATAGAAGGACTAGGGGGCATTCCATGAAGTTAGCAAGTAGCACATTTAAGACTAATTGGAGAAAATACTTTTTCACTCAACGCACAATAAAGCTCTGGAATTTGTTGCCAGAGGATGTTGTTAGTGCAGTTATTGTAGCTGGGTTCAAAAAAGGTTTGGATAAGTTCTTGGAGGAGAAGTCCATTAACGGCTATTAATCAAGCTTACTTAGGGAATAGCCACTGCTATTAATTGCATCAGTAGCATGGGATCTTCTTAGTGTTTGGGTAATTGCCAGGTTCTTGTGGCCTGGTTTGGCCTCTGTTGCAAACAGGATGCTGGGCTTGATGGACCCTTGGTCTGACCCAGCATGGCAATTTCTTATGTTCTTATGTTGGCTCATGCGAATGGATGCGACCATTTTATAGCATACGTGCGTATATGGGCACATGTTTTAAAACTGGCTGTACAAATGTACATATGTGTGCAATTTTGTATGGACGTGCACTTGTGCATGCAAATGCTGGCTCTACCGTGTAAGTGGGGAGATTTTATTTGATTTGCTTGCCAATGGCAATTACGAATTTCCCTAGTCTTTTTCCAGTTCACCTACGCAAAGACTCCCAACTTCCTAACCCCCTCAACTATCCATCCTCTTTTTTTTCCTCTTAGTCCTGACCCTTTAAGCCCTGCTACCTAGTCCTGATTTTTTTATTTTAAAACTTACTCGCTATCCATAAAAGAAGTAAAGTTATGTGGTAGGGGACCCTGGCGCATGCGTCTGCATATAAAAATTTACGCACTCTTTTCAAGTCACCTCCATGGAGTGCCCATGTTCTGCCCAGACCACACCAACGCTCTGCCCCTTAACTTTTTGATTTGTGTGCATACTGGGAGATATGCGCGTACTTGGGGGCATCTTAAAATCCGTGTGGCCGCGTCGGCCCGAGACACACCCATATCTCCCAACTTTGGCACGTAGGGCTTTTAAAATGCACCTTTAATTGTTTTACTAAGAACATAAGAACATATTATGGTTTGAAGGAGTGCTATGTCATATTAGTCCATTTGGAAATGTACAATTAATGGTCAAAAAATAAGTATGTTGTAGGTGATAACTTTTTAATAGACTAGCTTGAAACATTTGTTATTAGCTTTTGTGGCTTCCTTGAAGCAATGCAGAAAGTGGACATGGCCCTTGAAAGCTAGTTACAAAAATGTATTAAGTAGTCTACTATAAAGATATCACCTATAATTTATTTGTTGACCTTTACTTTTAAGTAAGCATAGAAAGCAGTAATAGAGCATCTCAACAGAAGAGATGTCAAGCTAACACTGACTTTTCTACCATACAAAAATCATTGTTATTAGTCCCACAGGAGTCAAGGCAACGATTGCAGATACAAAGGGTGATCAATAACTTGACTTTTTCTTTAACAATGATTAGAAATTAGCTGGTTTGTGTATATGATGTTGGAGAGCGAGTGAGAGAGAGATGTTACCTTAGGTTACTCCTGAAGTCATGATAAAATCTCTATGCACAGCACTATGAGGTCCGTAGCTGGTGAGCTAGCAAAGTTAGCCGGATAAACTTATTCTTCTAACTTTGCTGGAGTATTCAGCAACACACCTGCGTCACTGAATATACCCAGCTATGTCAAAGCCAGCTGGACAAGTTTATCCGGCTAACTTTGGGACTGCTTTTCTGCAGGCCTAAATGTATCCGGCTATGTTACCCGGCTAATGCTGAAATTGGGTTTATCTGGTTACTTATCTGGATAGCCAACTTCACCTCAGAATGCTCCTACCCTGCGCCCCCAAGCTAACGGGATAAAATTTAAGCTGAATAAACAGTTAACCGGCTATCTCAGAGCCCATCAGCATGACTGGATTTTCAAACCCCACCATCTGTCTGGCTAATTCTGAAGTTAGCCGGACAGATGGCACTGAATATGGAGTTCCATATTATGAATGAAGAATTATATGTTGCACAGCATTATTGGTCTCACCCTTTCAAGACTAGTGTAAACATATAGATGAGGCATACTAAAGTAACATTAGGTTCATTCTTTTCTCTCTTTTTTTGATATAATTTAGTCCAACACAGGAATTCATAGAATAATTCTCCCTGTGATCTAGTTCAGCTGGAGAGCTAGCTAATGCCTAAACACCACAGACTGAAGGGTTCTTGTTTTAAAAAAACAAACAAAATATCTGACCTGAAATTTTTCTTTTGTACTGCCAAATTATTTGTCTGTCTTATTTGGCACATCTACAAACATTTTCCACCAGTGCTGGGGTGGGGTGATTAGTGCCCCCGGGAGAAAATGACTACAACATGAGTTTGATATGTATTCCATTCAACTTTCAAAGCTATTTGAAAAAATGCATTCAGAATTCAAGTGGCATGCCTTTCACGCTGATTGTGGGAAAATTAAACGAGGACTGCATTATGAAGGGGCTCTTCTCCTTATACATGGTTAGAAATTCCTAAAGAGCATTTGAATTTGGCAGACCTCAATCAGGCCAGTGCATCAATAGTGAGTTAGATGAGCGAAGCCTATCCTCTTAACACAATGGTGAATAGGAATCTCCTTGTCCAGACGCTCCGCCATTTGTATTTCTCTTTGTTTACAGGCTGCAGAGGCTGAAATATTTTAACTCTATGCACAGGAGTTAAAACACTCAGTGCCTGTGTACAACTGATTTAAATGGTGCTATATTTTTTAAGTGGTAGTCTGCAGCTTGAAAGAATAAAGATTTGAATTATGAAGCAGTGAAACTAAATATCCATTTTTAGTACTTTGTAAAATTTCATATTTTTAAAACCTCCTTCCTAATAAAGTTGTAAAAACTGTAGAAAATCTGTATTTTATGTCTTCTTCTGATCTTTTCATTTATTCTATGTGAGAACTGAAAAACGGGAGCAGTTCAATACACAACTAAAACAATTAGGGGCGAATTTTCAAAGGGTTACCTAAAACCCGCTCCTGCGCGCGCCGAGCCTATTTTGCATAAGCTCAGTGACGCGTGCAAACTCGGGACATGCGTATGTCCCGGAGCTTGAAAAAAAGGGCGGGGTGTGTGCAGTGTGGGGCGGGGAAGGGGCGTGGCCAGAGGCCTACGAAGGCCTGCTAGGCCAGGGGATCGCACGCCGGCACTTGGCTGGCGTGCACAACCTACGCCTGCCCAGAGGCAGGTGCAAATCAAATAATAAAGGGGGGGGGGATTTAGGTAGGGCTGGGGGGGCGGGTTAGATGGGGGAAGGGAGGGGAAGGTACGGGGAGGGGGGGGAGAAAGGAAAGTTCCCTCCAAGGCTGCTCTGATTTTGGAGCGGCCTCGGAGGGAACGGAGAAAGCCATTGGGGCTCCCCTAGGGCTTGGCGCGCACAAGGTGCACAAGTGTGCACCCCCTTGCGCGCGCCGACCCTGGGTTTTTTTTAACATGCGCGCAGCTGCGCGCGCATGTTATAAAATCAGGCGTAGATTTGTGCGTGCTGGGTTGCGCGCACATATCTACACCCGCGCATATGTTAGAAAATCTGGCCCTTAGCGTATTTTCATCAAATGCTTTCAGTCTGAATTGCAAATTTAAGGGGCAATATTTATTTATTTTGTTTATTTAAGCATTTTATATACCGTCATTCCAATAGAAGATCACAATGGTTTATAAAAACGGCATTCATAATATAGGTCAACAAAATACTTAATACATGTAACAAGAGCAATATTCATATTATAGGTCAACAATACACTTTAATATTTCAAAGCATGTTAACTCAAAGGTTTATATGGTAGTTTGTGTTGCATAATTTCCGACAGTCTGTAGATTTTACTCCAGTTTTAAAAGAAAAATTTGCATACTTTCATTTCGAAACTTACAGTAGGTGCAAAGTACCTACAGACTTGGATATTGTTTCCCTGGAAAATAGCATGCAGCTGAAAATGCTATTTATAGTGTCAATGGTTTTAAAATTTTTCCTCTTATAGGGGTTGCGATTATACAAAAGGGACTCACTAGGATTAGGGGCCTAGTAGAAGCTGGGATTCATCAAGACTTTTCCATATAGTTTGTTTATCCTATGTATATTTTATGTTGTAACGTAAGGGCTGATGTCTTTACCTGTATCCATTCTTTGTTGGAATCTTCCCCTGGTGTCCATCCATTTTCAGGATAATTTAGTCGTGACCTTTCCGAAGACCAGTTGGTGCTATACTGAGAGGAGACCATGATCTGGTCAGAATAAATTTCTCCAGATTCCATACCTAATGGCTCCATGCACTGGAAATCTAGGGGGAAAAAGCATTATTAATAGTTAGGAAATAGTAGGGATATGCAGGCCAAAGATTTTAATTCAGGTTTGTTTTGGTAGAGATTTTTGTTTGTTTTCATTAATACTGGTTTTTTTTATTTCTTTTTTTTTTTTTTTTTGAAAGTTTGAGTTCTGCAGCTGCGTGCACAAAAAACGCTTTAAGAATCTCTCTCAAACAATTCTGCATGACCCCATATACGCATGTATATGGCCATGTGGAGATTACTACAGTATTTTAAAACCTGCACATATGTTTGCTTACGCACAAATACCTGTAATGCATTGAAAGTGTGTATTTTCCTATCTATTTTATTTTTTAAAAACTTGCTTTACTCGAGGAAGTTGGTATATTTTAAATATGCATGTGCAACTGAACTCACCAATTTGTTGATACCGCCACCAGTTCACCCATTCCTTTTCCAGATTATCGTATATTGTAGAAACCAAATGCTGTTTGAAAGTGGTTTTTTTTTTTATTACTTCATTGAACCCAGAGACTCAGAGAGGCAGCAGGGCCCAACGTGGAAGGCTCGGAACTGCGTTTAAAACGGTTTGAAAATGTTTTTCTTTTTTAATTGAGCCTAGTGACCGGAGCAGCAGCAGCAGGTTCGAAGGAAAGGGGAGAGCACAGGGAGCCAGAAGAGTCGTCTAACTTCCCAGAAGCAGAATCGGGACTGCCAGTATCTATATTGTATGTGTGTGTGTGTGTGTGTGTGTGTGTGTATATATAGAAAGAGTTAAACCCATAAATAGTGTCTGTGTAGGTATGTGGTGTGTGTCTATATATCGCTACTGATATGCATGCATAGATCCACTCTCTATGGATTTTAGCCTTCTACTGTAGCCGAAGATGCACAATATACTACTTCACTGCTTGTAGGTTAGGGCAATCAGTAGTGTACTATTGCAGCATATCTTTAGGAACTTGTGTAAAGCTGGGCAGTGCCATCTGTGTTTGCATATACCTGACATGTAAAGATCCCGAGGGCTTGCCTCCTGCTGCCCATTAGGGATGTGAATCGTTTTAGGACGATTAAAATTATCGTCCGATAATTTTAATATCGTCTTAAACCGTTATGGAACACAATACAATACAGATTCTAACGATTTATCGTTATAAATCGTTAGAATCGTGAGCCGGCACACTAAAACCCCCTAAAACCCACCCCCAACCCTTTAAATTAAATCCCCCACCCTCCCGAACCCCCCCCCAAATAACTTAAATAACCTGCTGGTCCAGCGGCGGTCCGGAACAGCAGCGGTCCGGAACGGGCTCCTGCTCTTGAATCTTGTCGTCTTCAGCCGGCGCCATTTTCCAAAATGGCGCCGAAAAATGGCGGCGGCCATAGACGAAAAAGATTGGACGGCAGGAGGTCCTTCCGGACCCCCGCTGGACTTTTGGCAAGTCTTGTGGGGGTCAGGAGGCCCCCCACAAGCTGGCCAAAAGTTCCTGGAGGTCCAGCGGGGGTCAGGGAGCGATTTCCCGCCGCGAATCGTTTTCGTATGGAAAATGGCGCCGGCCATACTCGTATGGCCGGCGCCATTTTCCGTACGGAAAATGGCGCCGGCAGGAGATCGACTGCAGGAGGTCGTTCAGCGAGGGTTCCGGCGCCTCGCTGAACGACCTCCTGCAGTCGATCTCCTGCCGGCGCCATTTTCCGTACGAAAACGATTCGCGGCGGGAAATCGCTCCCTGACCCCCGCTGGACCTCCAGGAACTTTTGGCCAGCTTGTGGGGGGCCTCCTGACCCCCACGAGACTTGCCAAAAGTCCAGCGGGGGTCCGGAAGGACCTCCTGCCGTCCAATCTTTTTCGTCTATGGCCGCCGCCATTTTTCGGCGCCATTTTGGAAAATGGCGCCGGCTGAAGATGACAAGATTCAGGAGCAGGAGCCCGTTCCGGACCGCTGCCGTTCCGGACCGCCGCTGGACCCGCAGGTTATTTAAGTTATTTGGGTGGGGGATTTAATTTAAAGGGTCGGGGGTGGGTTTTAGGGGGTTTTAATGTGCCGGTTTTTCGATTTTTCGATTTTTAACGATTTTTCACGATTTTTCACGATATTTTACCCCCCCAAACGGCAACAATACGATTCCCTCCCCCTCCCAGCCGAAATCGATCGTTAAGACGATCGAGGACACGATTCACATCCCTACTGCCCATTATTTGCTCCTGGGGTGCCCATCTCTTTTAGAGGAGATGGTCCTTCAAGGGTACATTTAATTTCAAGAGAATTACTGAAGTTCAGAAACTTTTTCTTTGTTGTTGATACTGCTGCTGCTGCTGCTGCTGCTGTTCCTATGTAGTGTACCTGACAAGGAGGGCTGAAATAACAGCCCCAGATTCTTCCACAGGAAGGAGAAATTGTGCAAGGAAATGCTTCCTTCCCACTGTAATTTTCAACAGGAAATTGCCTTTCTATTTGAGAAAACATGCTTATTTATTTAAGACTTTCTTTAATCTTTAATGCAGCTCCTGGTGCACTGGGATACATGAGAGAGAATTTCTCCATGGGGCTCTGCAGGAACGCCGCGCACTGACCTTCAGATACACTGTTCTGTAAGACACTGTAGTTTGCAGAAAATCCCTCTTTTGCAATTGCGTTGTCTGTGTAAAAAACCATCGAAAGGAGGCCGGTCGAGGAGCGGATACGTCCTGGTGTGTTTTGGCCACAATAGCGCCCTATGTGAGGCCCAACTAGAAACAAAAAGGATATTGTTATAAAGTTAGAGGGATCAATCTTGGAAAAAGAATGAACAAAATGAGATACAGGCATATATCATCCAGCAGCAAAATAAATCAAGCTCAGAACTGAGTATATAGATAGTTTTAGGGATCTTCATTTCCAGTTTTATTTTTCCTGGGAATTTCAATCTTATAAAAAAAAAAAAAAAAAAGTGGAAAAATTAACTTTTCCTGAGAAGGAGGGCTGAAATAACAGCCTTAGATTCCTCCACAGGAGCGTGGAAGAACATGTCCTTTTTCTACTGATTTTTTTTGTTATAACATTGAAATTCCCAGGAAAAATAATATAAAAACTGAAAAGAAAGGACCCTAGATATTATGTATATGTATGTATTTATTATTGTTTCTATGGCCTAGCAGTTTCCCTGCTGCTCCTGTCGGCTTCCTGTTCAATCAGTACTGGCCTCTATTGGGCTATAGCCTTATGAGCCTTCATTCACAGCTCTCCGGGGTGTTTCCCCTCTTTCTATAACCTTCCCCTATCCCAACTATTACAGAGTTTTCCTTCACAGTACTCTGCAGCTGTCATGAAGAATGCCAGAGGAGCAGCACTGCGGGAGCTGTATAGCTGTGGTTGGGAAACCGCGAGAGACCGCAGTAATCCATGACGCTGGGATTGATGAAATTGCACCAAAGCTGCGGTGGTAATGTCTTTTTGTGGCCACAATAAAATAACAACTGATAGAGCTATTGGTGGCTTGGCCAGAAGCTAGAAAACAAAACCCATAGTGTCCTACTGAATTTGGAACCGACGGTACCACATTGGAACCGTAGTGGGAAACTTTGAACCTAGAGTAAATGGCCACGGAATATCCAAGTTAGCTGGATAATTTATCCAGCTAAGTTGGCGCCTCTTGTAATGCTTTCACCCCACTCACCTCTTAAGCCAGCTAACTATTTAAGAGGCGGCCTTTCATTGAATCACTGCTACTCAACTGGATAAGTCCGAATTTATCCAGCTAAGGTAGCGCTGAATATCGCCCTCAGACGAGGACATTGCTTTTAAAAATTTAATAAATTTTTTTTTAAAGTTAATTATTAAAATAGGTGCATGAAAAAAAGGAACAAGAAATTGTCACACCCTTTTTTCTTCAGTATGATACCACTGAATACTGAAATCTACACATTTGAAATTTAACATTTTTTTTTTGTGTCCCAGGTATTTCTGGTTTATTTGTCTTTGTGGCGTGACAAACCCACTGTGTCTTTTTCATTGTTTTATTCCAAGACTGATGTTCCGAAATATGGGACCAATATTCCTGTATTCGACAGCATATCAAGCCCTAGGCATTAACATGTAGAGAGCAATGCTCACACTGTCCAGGGTGCCTGCGGGTACCTGAGAGCCTGCCAGCTGATTTTCAAAAGGAAATAAACTGTGAGGAGTACTTTTTACCTGCACAAATGGGTTGCGGGGCTGTGTGTGTGTGTGTGGGGGGGGGGGGGGTGGTAATCTTCAAATTGTGTTTTTACAGGGTAAATGTGCATTTCCCCACACAAATCTTTGGAATATTGCCCTTGTAAAATGGGTCAAATCTGCTTTGTAAGGGCAAATGAGCATTCAAAAAAACCCAATAAGTCATATACCAGAACACGAGCTCTAGCTTTTTCATATTCTCAGGTTTTATTGTTTATGTATTAATTTAAGGCTTGTCGGTAAATATATGCCTGTACCTGTAACCTCTCTTTTTCTTTTTGATTTCTCATTCCTTTCTGATATGAACCAATTATTAAGGGTTGTCCACATATCTCTATGAAACCTGGCCAACCAATTCATTTATATCAAGAAGAATGTGCATTCAAGTGTGCCTATTTAAGTACAGCAATTAAAATGTGTCCATCAAACGGCTATAAACTTCACTGAGTGATTCTGTTGTCATCATAAACCCTGAGGAAAAAAATAAAAGCTTGAGTGGCTTGTAGGCTGCCAGAGTCCTACGATAAAGGGGATAACAAAAGAAATTAACAGGTCACTATTCCTAAGTTGTCAGCTATCAAGGAAAAGACCAATCATTACCCCAGTGCAGAGAATACATTTATACTAGGTGCCAGAAGCCATCAGAGCAATTAACTCTTAATATTCAGCAGTGCAGGAGCAGGTAACAGACTCTCTGTCTCCTGGTCTGCTTTTGGGAAAGTTGTAGGAGTTTGGGGCTGGGGATTTTTATCACATATTTTTAAAGGAATAAGTTGGGGAGTTGGGGGAGGTGGGGGAATCAGTGCCGCTTATGGTGAAACACTTTTAAATTATATTGGGGACAGAGGAGAGAATCCAGTTTGGCTGCATGACATGGTTTGCATAGACTGGAGAGGAGGGGCAATCTGCTTGGCAGCTCAACATTTATGATTCATATTGGCCTTGCTCAGCCGTTAGTATTTGTTAGGGATGTGCATTCGTTTGCAACGAAATAGGAAATAAAGACGATATTTCCTATTTCGATGCATTTTGGGGGGGGGGGGGGGGGGGCTGATGAAACAATAGGAAAACCCACAAAATTTCATGTGGTTTTCTTATTGTGTTTTTTGGGGGGGGGGAGAAAGGACACATTGAAACAACCCCCCCCCTCACATTCACCCCAACCCTTCAAATTTAATTAATTGCAACACCCCACCCTCCCGACCCCCCCAAGACTTGCCCGACCCTCCCCCCAAGACTTACCGAAAGCCCATGGTGGTCCAGCGGGGTCCCAGGAGCGATCTCCCCCTCTCGGGCCATCGGCTGCCACTAATCAAAATGGTGCCGGTGGCTCTTTCCCTTACCATGTCACAGGGCCTACCGATGCCATTGGTCTGTCCCTGTCACATGGTAGGCGCAATGGATGGCCCATGCCATTTTTTAAGATGGCGCCGGCTGTCCATTGCTCCCTACCATGTGACAGAGGCCAGCCAATGGCACCGATAGCCCCTGTCACATGGTAAGGGCAAAGGGCCACCATTTTGATTACTGGCAGCCGACAGCTCGAGAGTGGGAGATCGCTCCTGGGACCCCCGCTGAACCACCAGGGACTTTCAGAAAGTTTTAGGGGGGTTGTAATTAATTAAATTTGAAGGGTTGGGATAAGTTTGGGTTTTTCGTTTCAGGGCAGCCGAAAAAAATTGTCCCGAACTGCAGGAAAACTAAATTTCCTGCGGCGGGCCGATAACGAAGGCCGAACCAAAAGGTTCGGTCAAATCACATCTCTAGTATTTGTTTTCATTTTGTTAATCAGCAAACTTTAGGAGAGGAATTTTTCTGACCAGAGTCAGCCAGATAACTTTATGCAGTGCTAACTGGATAAAATTAAGCCATGCCCCTTGAACGGCCCTGCACCACATCTTTCTTATCTGGTTCAATTTTAACCAAGCAATGACCAGTCCAATTAAAATTAAGCCGGAAATTCAAACCTTGGGGTTTGTCTGGCTTACATCAAAAGCCGGACAAACCCTTTGGAATACTGACCTCTATAATTTAAACATTTAAGCTAGTTTAGGGGTTCTTAGCTTTAGACCTTGAGGACCAGACACAGATTTTTTTTTTTTTTCAGAGAAATCAAAATTTGCAAATTAATCCAGTTCTAAAGTCATGTGTACACAAATATATCTGATGAACATTCATTGTTGACGCCCTCAAAACAAGAGCGGTTTGTGAGCCTTGAGGACTGGGGTTGAGAACCTCTGGGCTAATTCTTCCTCCTTATTGCTGATCAAGTTTCGGTAGCATTGTTTCTTGCCTTTTTTTTTCTCTCGCTGCAGACTCTCAAAACAAATAAATAAAACCAAAAGACATTGGTGTTTTGTCATTTTTTAAAAGTTCACCTAATGACCTTTTCCTACCATTATGAATCCAAGTGATTGTGAGGGATTGCTCTGCTGACCCTCATCCGAACTGCATGCAGATATCCCATTGAGGGGTACAAAGTATGAAAACAGCATAGCCAGCTGAAGAATGCATTCAGAGACACTGAGGTCAACAGCAAGCAGGTCATTTATCTGTGTAATATTAGGCATGTAACTTTGTCTGGATATTCATTGGGACTTACCTGGCTAAGACTGCATTTGAATACACCCAGATAAACTTACCTGGATTGTTTTAGGAGAGATCATTTTTCTGACCATTCTTATGTGCCTAATTTTAACTGGACACCACTTAGGGGTAGATTTTAATACCTACGCATGCGCATCCATGAGCATGCACACATGGACGCCTGATTTTATAGCATGTGCGCGCAGGTGCACGCATGTTATAAAATTGGGGGTTAGCACGCGCAAGGGGGTGCACAATCGTGCAACTTGCACGTGCAGACGCCCACGGCCTTCCCCCGTTCCTAACCCCCTAACCTGACCTCCCTTCCCCTAACCCTTCCGCCGCCTAGCCCTCACCTATACCCCCCAACCTTTATCATACCTGTTGCATGCGCCGGCAACCTTTAGGCACATGATCCCCCATCACAGCGGCAAATGGCCGCTGTGCCAGGAGCCTCTGACCCCGCCCCACCCCAGACCACCCCGCCCCCTCCCCAACCCTTTTTCGAAGTCCCGGGACATACGCGCATCCCGGGGCTTTATGCGTGTGGCTGGGCCTTTCTAAAATAGACCCGGGGCGCGTAGGGCTTTCAAAATCTGGCCCTTAAAATCTACATGCATTAGCTTAAAATTTGACCACACCCAAGAATGCCTCCAGCACCAGCTCTGTTTATCCAGATAAATTTTGTGCACACAGGAGCAGATTTTCAAGGATTTATGTGCGTAGGGGGTTACACGCGCCGTGCCTATTTTCAAAAGGCCCAGTGGTGCGCTTAAAGCCCCAGGACGCTTGTAAGTCCTGGGGCTTGAAAAAAGGGGCGGGGCATGGTCGGTCCAGGGCGGGGTCAAAGCCTCCAGGCACAGCGGCCATTTGCTGCTATGTCCGGGATCGCGGACGGGCAACTTGTGCCTGCCCAAGGCAGGCATAACTGGGTAACACACATTTTTAGGGGGGTTTAGCTTAGGGCTGGGGGGGGGGGTGGTGAGTTAGGGGAAGGGAAGGGAAGGTGAGGTGGGGGTAGGGAACGGAGGAAGGCAGCACGGCTCAGCGTGCGCAAGTTGCACAATTGTGCACCCCCTTGTGCACGCCGACCCCTGATTTTATAACATGCGCGCGGCTGCGTGCGCATGTTATAAAATCGGGCGTAGATTTGTGCACACCGGGTTGCGCGCACAAATATAAGCCGCGCACGTATGTTTTAAAATCTGCCCCACAATGAGCTGAGTGCACAATATTTATCTATCAGGCAGGGGAAATAGTCAACCTTGGCTTTGTCTGGCTAACTCCAAAAGTTACCACCCTAACAAAGCCTATCTAACTATCTTGTCACATTCAAGAAAGCCCCACACAATGCTTGTGAGGAATAATATTTCCATGTGCCTTCATAATAGCAGCTGGAGATAAAAGAAGAGCTTTTCGCTCTCGGTTCCATATTTTAATCATCAGCACAAATATGTGATTTGCAAAGTTTTTTTTATTTGCAATTAAAGTCCAAAGAAACTTATTTTGATCAAAGTCCAAAGAAGCTTATGTTAATAGACGTCCGCCACTAGAAAAGATAGTGAAAGCCTTTGAATATCGACCTCATAAATTAAAAAAAAACAACGATGTATAGCTCAGAAGTGTATGTTCTTTATGCTCAAAAGTATAAAAACATATAAAGGAGAAAAGAGAAAGCAGAACAAGGAGTAAAATCCCAAAGGCCTAAAACAGCCAGTATTAATGTTTTCAGATAGTCTCAATAACCAACCAAGGGTAAATACCTTGGCGGCTTTATCCTTTACCAGGAGGACAAATGCTTTTAGACACTATTATTAGGAGAAAAAACCAATACTTGCCATTTTTTTTAAATCTTTTACTCATTTGCTGCATTACCTGTGATGTATCAGCAACCTTTGGGCTGGATTTACTAATGCCGCAAGGCATAGTGAATCCCGCAGTGACGAGGGGGCGGGGGGAGAAACAGGGGGGGGGGCGGTCCTGCGATAGCCGGCAGCGCCAAATAACTACATAAAAGGTGTAGTTATTCGGCGAGAAACTGACAGCGAATCAGGGTGCTTACCTTTCGCTGTCAGCGCAGTCTTCGCGGCATCAGCCCCGGTGCAGCCCTGACTTCTCCTCTTCTGGGGCTGACGCTGCCCCGACTCCACCCCCATCTTGGTATCGCATGCGATACGCTTACAAAATGACACCCTTTGCCTGGTAAAGAGGCTTGAAACTTGCCACTTAACTGGCTGATACCAACATTCTATTCTCTGGCTGCTAATGGTTTAAGAACATAAGAACATAAGAAAATGCCATACTGGGTCAGACCAAGGGTCCATCAAGCCCAGCATCCTGTTTCCAACAGTGGCCAATCCAGGCCATAAGAACCTGGCAAGCACCCAAAAACTAAGTCTATTCCATGTTACCGTTGCTAATGGCAGTGGCTATTCTCTAAGTGAACTTAATAGCAGGTAATGGACTTCTCCTCCAAGAACTTATCCAATCCTTTTTTAAACACAGCTACACTAAGTGCACTAACCACATCCTCTGGCAACAAATTCCAGAGTTTAATTGTGCGTTGAGTAAAAAAGAACTTTCTCCGATTAGTTTTAAATGTGCCCCATGCTAACTTCATGGAGCGCTCCCTAGTCTTTCTACTATCCGAAAGAGTAAATTACCGATTCACATCTACCCGTTCTAGACCTCTCATAATTTTAAACATCTCTATCATATCCCCCCTCAGCCGTCTCTTCTCCAAGCTGAAAAGTCCTAACCTCTTTAGTCTTTCCTCATAGGGGAGCTGTTCCAATCCCCTTATCATTTTGGTAGCCCTTCTCTGTACCTTCTTCATCGCAATTATATCTTTTTTGAGATGCAGCGACCAGAATTGTACACAGTATTCAAGGTGCGTCTCACCATGGAGCGATACAGAGGCATTATGACATTTTCCGTTTTATTCACCATTCCCCTTTCTAATAATTCCCAACATTCTGTTTGCTTTTTTGACTGCCGCAGCACACTGAACCGACGATTTCAATGTGTTTTCCACTATGACGCCTAGATCTCTTTCTTGGGTTATAGCACCTAATATGGAACCCAACATTGTTTAATTATAGCATGGGTTATTTTTCCCTGTATGTATCACCTTGCACTTATCCACATTAAATTTCATCTGCCATTTGGATGCCCAATTTTCCAGTCTCACAAGGTCCTTCCTGCAATTTATCACAATCTGCTTGTGATTTAACTACTGTACTCTGAACAATTTGTATCATCTGCAATCTGATTATCTCACTCGTCGTATTTCTTTCCAGATCATTTATAAATATATTGAAAAGTAAGGGGCGGATTTTAAAAGCCCTGCTTGCGTAAATCCGCCCGGATTAACGCGAGCAGGGCCTTGCGCGCCGGTGCGCCTATTTTCCATAGGCCTGCCGGCGCGCAGAGCCCCGGGACTCGCGTAAGTCCCGGGGTTTTTCGAGGGGGGCGTGTCGGGGGCGGGGCCGATCGGCGCGGCGTTTTAGGGACGGGACGCGGCGTTTCGGGGGCGGGCCCGGGGGCGTGGTTTCGGGCCGGGCGGTCCGGGGGCATGGCCGCGCCTCCGGAACCGCCCCCGGATCACATCTCCGCGCGCCAGCAGCCCACTGGCGCGTTGTGGATTTACGTCTCCCTCCAGGAGGCATAAATCCAGGGATAAAGGTAGGGGGGGGGTTTAGATAGGGCCGGGGGGGGTGGGTTAGGTAGAGGAAGGGAGGGGAAGGTGAGGGGAGGGCGAAAGGAGTTCCCTCCGAGGCCGCTCCGATTTCGGAGCGGCCTCGGAGGGGAACGGAGACAGGCTGCGTGGCTCGGCGCGCGCCGGCTGCCCAAATCGGCAGCCTTGCGCGCGCCAATCCAGGATTTAGCAGATACGTGCGGCTACGCGCGTATCTACTAAAATCCAGCGTACTTTTGTTTGCGCCTGGTGCGCCAACAAAAGTACACGAAGGCGCACTTTTTTAAAAATCTACCCCTAAGGGTCCCAATACAGATCCCTGAGGCACTCCACTGTCCACTCCCTTCCACTGAGAAAATTGTCCATTTAATCCTACTCTCTGTTTCCTGTCTTTTAGCCAGTTTGCAATCCACGAAAGGACATCGCCACCTATCCCATGACTTTTTTTTTTGAGGAACTTTGTCAAACGCCTTCTGAAAATCCAAGTATACTACATCTACCGGTTCACCTTTATTCCACATGTTTATTAACTCCTTCAAAAAAGTGAAGCAGATTTGTGAGGCAAGACTTGCCCTGGGTAAAGCCATGCTGACTTTGTTCCATTAAACCATGTCTTTCTATATGTTTCTGTGATTTTTGATGTTTTAGAACACTTTCCACTATTTTTCCTGGCATTGAAGTCAGGCTAACCCGTCTGTGTCACAGTTCTTCGTAGTTTGGTCTTTACAACAGCACAAGACACTGATATTTATGGGGATAATTATCTCTATTTGTTACCTACCTACATTTTAGAAGAGTCTAAGGAGGTAATTTTAAAAGGAATTACACTTGTAAATGTAACATACTAATGCAGCAATTTTTAAAAGCCATTTACACGCCTAAAATGCACTTATACATGAATATTCTATGGACAATTCAATGACATATTGTATCAATTTTCAAAAGCTCACTTACACGTGTAAAACCCAATTTTAAGCATCTCAATGCTTTTTAAAATCGGGCCTTAAGCTTTTTAAAGAAAGTATTACAATTTACATATATTTTCATGATTCCGTTTTTCTTTAACATATTTTGTTTAAAATTCTTCTATGCAATTAATTAACTTGTATGAAGGGGATCCAATTACAAAATGTTCCCATGTCAAATTCATTTTTAACATGTTATGTCACAGCAAACTATATATTTGTTTTGAAAGACGGTACTTGCCTGCATTCTTCTTCTCCTCCCTTTACATTAGTTAACATATGGAAGGGATAACAATAGTTTGGCTATTGATTCAAAGAGAAATTGCTTTTTATAAGAATAATGATAAAATATCATGGAACTACTTTCAGTCCAGGGACTTGATAAATAACTCCATATGAAAGCCTGTGTCATTGTATATTCTTAATTAAATTGAAAATGGCTGGGATCCATTTTTGTAGTGAAGAAGAAAAAACCATTCAAACATTCAAGTGGGATAGGGGGGTTAAATCTACATGTACAGTACTTTTAATCATCTGAACCCAGATGGCACTACCAAATTCTATAACAAGTTAACTATTGACTGCAAACACAAAAGAGCTGCTGTTCATGGCAGAATCATTCTTGAAGAATCCCTGTGACTCACTGTCTCATAATTTGAAGAAATATTAAGGATTTCAGAGTTTAGTTCTTTGGGATACTGCCCCTGGACATCACTGTGCTATTCTCTTGACAAGTGAAGACAGATGTACTAAGCATTTTTCATGTAGACAAAAACTGGAAAACCCATTACTATCTGGCCTGTGGTACATATTCAAGAGCCAGCAACTATGCCGAACATGATACAAAAAGGTGCAGGATTTCCTTCAATGGTGCGTGTCTATGGACCCACAGAGATCTACTATAGTATTTACAATCTGTGCATACCCGGGTCTGCAACGGATTATAAAATACGTGCATAGCCACCTCCCTATATATACGTGCGCACGTCAGTTCGTGCAAATACCTGCAAGGGATTGAAAGCACGTACAGTCTCCACCAATTTTATAAACACGTGTGTATATTTTTCTACATTATAAAAAATAACTTGCTCATGTAAATCTCTGATTGAGGTGCAGAAGCAGGTTTATTTTAAAATATGTATGCGTACTCAAAATCACCAGTTTGCAGATACCTCTTCTACCAGTTTACCCCAGTCTGTCCCCAGTTCATCGAGATGCTCCTAGTACTTCACCCTGAAATTCCTCCAGTTCACTCAGATCTCCCATCCAAAAACAGCAGACGAGTCTGATATTAATCACTTTAGATAATTAGCAGCTGTAAAAACTGCACAATAAGTTGCCTAATGCATTTGTTGTAGATCTCTTATAAAATAGAAACTCAAAGACGCACCTCTTGGTCCTGTCCCGAATGCCCCTAGACCATCCTTTTTTGTACAAGTAAATGTGCATACAAAACTGAAAATGCGCACATAGGGGTGGATTTTAAAAGCCCTGCTCGCGTAAATCCGCCCGGATTTACGCGAGCAGGGCCTTGCGCGCCGGCGCGCCCATTTCCATAGGCCTGCCGGCGCGCGCAGAGGCCCCGGGACTCGCGTAAGTCCCGGGGTTTTTCAAGGGGGCATGTCGGGGGCGTGTCGGGGGCAGGGCCGATCGGTTTGCGGCGTTTGGGGGCGGGACGCGGCGTTTTGGGGCGGGCCCGGGGCATGTGCTGCGCCCTCCGGAACCGCCCCCGGGTTGTGTCTCGGCGCGCTAGCGGCCCGCTGGCGCGCGGGGATTTTACTTCTCCCTCCGGGAGGCGTAAATCCCCCGACAAAGGTAGGAGGGGGTTTAGATAGGGCCGGGGGGGGGGGGTGGGTTAGATAGAGGAAGGGAGGGGAAGGTGTAGGGGAGGGCGAAAGCGAGTTTCCCTCCGAGGCCGCTCCGATTTCGAAGCGGGCCTCGGAGGGAACGGAGGCAGGCTGCGCGGCTTGGCGCGCGCCGGCTGCACAAAACGGCAGCCTTGCGCACGCCGATCCTGGATTTTAGCGGCTACGCGCGTATCTACTAAAATCCAGCGTACTTTTGTTTGCGACTGGTGCGCCAACAAAAGTACGCGAACGCGCATTTTTTGTAAATCTACCCCATACTTTAGATTGTTTATATAATACTATGTACGTGAATATAATGGTACTTACATGTACATATGTTAATTTTATGCACTGAACTCCTTTGAAAATTAACTCAAAGGGCTATATACCTAATATAATATTGAGCTAAGCAGAATTAGATAACATAGAAGCTCTTTATATTTTTACATATTAAGATTCTACCATCAGATCTATTGCTGATTTTTTCTTTACTGTACATAAATTATATGCTGTTCTTCTATAGCATTACCTATGTCTTTATATCTCTTCTGTTTGCTTCCCTTCAAGGGAAGAATTTTACTTTCTCTATAAAAGGGAATGCTCAGATTGGTATTGACACTCTAGCAAGCAATGTCAGAAATAGCCATGTATAATTTATAACTTATCATGATATCTTGTTTCCATTTTTATTACTGTTTTTCTACATTGCTTGGTGTAGTTGGGGGCCAGTGAGGGATTCAAAAAAATCAATTAACTTTTCTATAAGAGGGTTAAAATATAATCTACCTTTAAGACTGAATCCCATTTGTAAAGTCTATGCTTACTTTTTAGGGAGCTGCATTCATTTTAAACGAATACTGAAGAAGTAATGATTGAGGCCTTTTTGGGTGTCTTTGTTTTTTTTGTGTGTATGTGGGAAGCAACAAAAAAAGCTTCCTGGAGGTCCTCTGACCCCCCCCCCCCCCCCCGCCCTCTGACCCCAACAAAAGCCCAGACAAGGCCGATCTGGGGCCCCATAAATACTCTTCCTACTACAAAAGTGGGTATGGATTCAGGCCTCAGCTAGGGCCGGGCCAGGCCACTTTGGCTTCTCCCTTCCTTTCCATAAATGGCCAGGGGCCAGCGATCTCCCAAGGCCCACACTTATGTCATCTGTTGGAAGTCTGAGGATCATAAAGAGCAGAAGTGATGCCCAATGATTCCTGCCCTATTGTGATCTTTGTAGAAGTGGCAGCACTGGCCCTCTTGTATGGTGCTGAAGTGACACCACTTTGGTGCTGTCTCAGGTATATTGTATGACTGACAATGTGGGGTCAGAGTGGCCCAACTAGGCCCAACCAGAACTATTTTTGCAGTGGCAGAAGGTTCAGAAAGTCCTGGGAGACCCTGAGGCTTCTGAGGAGGTTGTGGTGGTGGCGGGGGATTGGAGGAGCTCCAGGAAGCCAGTTTTGAAAAAAAAAAATTAAACAAAAAAAAAAAAATTCAAACACCTCAAAAAGAAAAAATGAACTGAAACAAACATAGCGGATCCTCCGTTTTGGTACTTTAACCTAGACGAGGGGGTGACATGAATTCAGGTCCGATCGGGGAGGAAGACTTCTCTTCCAGGGCCCCTGGTGCTGTTGATCACAATCTCAGTGGCCACTTCACACTCTAGATCAAATACTGTATTTCCAGAAGGTGCCAGATAGTGAAAAATAACAGTAGGAATGGCAAAATTAGCAAAACAGGGAGAAACCAGGAATCACAAAAGGGTCCATCCATGCCCTATTCAGTCCACATTGGGAACACTCAAAGAAAACACTGGAGTCTGTAGTTGGTGCTCAAATAAAAGATAGTCTTTACTGTAACTTAAAGAAGAGGATCTAAGTCAGGATTAGAAAATAAGAATCAGCATATATTCAATGATCAATAAAAAGCAAATGGTTTCTCTGTCCATCCTTCTTTTGTTCATTCCCCTTCTGACTCTTGCACCTTCATCCTGATTGAAAATGTCCTCATCAGTGAGAGTGGGATAACTGGAGTATAGTTCCAGTTCTGGCAATGAACTGGGCTGAAAGAAGAAAAATAAAAATACCCCCAAGCAAAATATCCAAACTGGGTTCCAAAAAATCAGCTCTTCAACTATAATTCACCTATCAAAAATACTAATCTCTTGAGTTAGTGGCTCAAAAGTCTACATCTTCTCTTCACCCAATTTGTTAGTCGAATGGGTCAAACGATCTTTGTCCCCAGCCCTTCCTCAAAACCTCTTTGCCAAATGCTTGAATTGCCTTCTGTGAGATCCAAGGGGAACTCCCAGCTCTCCAACCACCCTGCTTTGAGATCTTTGGAAATCTCTTGCTTTTCAATCTTTCTATTGAAATCCTGGGGAAGGTCTCAGCTCCTCACTCTTCCTCTCACCAACCCTGCTCTTCTCTCAGAGAAGCACTGGGCGTGCTCCAACCATACTATATACCACCAAAAAGGTGGGCTCATAACAATGGGAGGAATAAAAAACTAATGTCAAAACCCGTCCTACTACTGCCCATAGATAGCTCAGAGTGGCTGCAGCAGTTCAAAAAGCAAACAGAATGTTATGAATTATTAGGAAGGGAATGGTGAATAAAACGGAAAATTATCATAATGGCCTCTGTATCGCTCCATGGTGAGACCCACCCCTTGAGTACTATGTACAATTCTGGTCGCCGCATCTCAAAAAAGATATAATTGCGATGGAGAAGGTACAGAGAAGGGCAACCAAAATGATAAAGGACTCCCCTATGAGGAATGCGGAAGAGGTTAGGGCTGTTCAGCTTGGAGAAGAGACGGCTGAGGGAGGATATGATAGAGTCTTTAAGATCATGAGAAGTCTTGAATGAGTATACTCTTTAAGGCCTGAATTTATCAAAATGCACTAAATATCGCATGCGATAGGAGAGAGAGAGCCTAGCCATAATGCCCTCACACTAGATAGGTATTTATATCTCTATGGGAAGCCCACTAGTAACTCGAGGTGAGGTTTAGGTATTAGTGTAGGGGTTAGGGGCCACTTTGACATTCAAAGTGAGATGTACAAACAGCACAGTGCTCTCTTGTGAAGATTGAGGACCTTCAGAGTGAGAAAAACTCACCCAAAGATGAGATTTGTGCAATGTTCTCTCAACCTAGCTTGATGGACTCTCTGCCTGGGTACGTTCAAGCTAGGTTGAGAGAACATTGCATAAATCTATCATAGAGATATAATACCTATCTAGGGTGAGGCATTATGGCTAGTCTCTCTCTCTCTCTCTCTCCATCACAATAAAGGCCTATCACTAATGAAAAAAGGTGTAGTTAAAGCCATGCGATAGGGCTTCACAAAACTGTAAGCCCAGCCCACCCCTAACTCCTCCTCCAAGCCGCACATTTTACTCTCAGAAATTAACTCCCACCCGGCAACGGGAAAGTGTACAGAAAAGGCAGAAAAAACTGCTTTTCTGTACACCCTCCGACTTAATATCATAGCGATATTAAGTCCAGAGGCCCCAAAAAATTTTAAAAAAAACTTCTTTAAAAAAAAAAATCAATTTTGCTGGCGTCCGTTTTTCCGAACCGTGGCTGTCAGCAGGTTCAACACCGACGCCGGTAAAATTAAGCGTCGGCTGTCAGACCTGCTGACAGCCGCCGTTTCCGCTAATAAGGAGGAACTAGGGGCGTGCTAGTGTCCCTAGCGCATCCTTATTAGCGCGGGCCCTAATTTAATAAAGAATTGCGTGTCCAGGAGAGGTGCCTGGGCGCGCGTCGGGAGAGCAGGCGCTTGCCTTGGAGCACCGGCTCTCCCGTGGAGTTTTTCTGAATGGCCTGATTGTAAGGGAAGCCATCTCTATTTTAATATCTGTAATTACACCATGATTTTCTGTGATTGATTCCTTTAGGGATTGAATAAAGATTAGATATATAAAAACAAAAGTATTATATATTAGGGATGTGCAGACCAAAAGTTTAAGTTCATAAGTCCATAAGTCGAAAGAGGGGGTCATTTGCGGTCAATATGGACATATGGAGAATTCCATAAGTTGAGTCTATGTCCATATGTTGCAAATAAAAATTTAAACCCCTCACCCGCCTTAATCCCGCCCCCCCCCCAAGACTTACCAAAACTCCCTGGTGATCCAGCGGGGTCAGGACGCCATCCTGAACTCCTTTGCAAGGAGCAACGTGACGTCGGCGTCAGTCAGAGTGACGCGGCGTCACGTGATTCCCCTCGGGTTCGCTCCCGGACCCCTCGTTGGACCCAAACGGCAACTTTTGGCCAGCTTGGGGGGGCCTCCTGACCCCCCCAAGCTGGCCAAAAGTGCCTTTTGGGCCCAACGAGGGGTCCGGGAGCGGAACCGCGATGGACCACGTGACGTCGGCGTCACGTCGGAGTGACGCCGACGTCACGTGATTCCCCCACGCGTCTGCTCCCGGACCCTCACGGAACTTTTGGCCAGCTTGGGGAGTTTTGGTAAGTCTTGAGGGGGGGGGGATTAAGGAGGGTGAGGGGTTTAAATTTTTTATTTAGATCAACAATCGCGATTTCCAACGTATTCAACATAGCTATGTTGAATAAGTTGGAAATCCGATCGTTTACGCCTCATCATTTTTTTAAGTTAAAAAAAAAAAAAAAAGTTGAGTTTTCCATTTAAGTTCAAAACGAATGCACACCCCTATTATATATAAAGTTATACCATTTTATTGAACTAACAATACATTTCTTGACTAGCTTTTAAGAGTTAATACTTTCTTTTTCAGGTCAGAATACAAATGAGCAAAAGATGACATATCTAGGACATGTATAAAGTAGTGTGGCTGTCATAAGTTAATCATAGAAAGCATTCCAAAGATAAGGTAAAAAAGAAGGGGTGGTGGAGGAGCAGAAGGGCTGAGGGGGTTTGATGGTGATCAGAAGGTGACAGGCAATATCATTTTATGGCTCATTATATGATAGGAAAACCTAGGACTGTTGAGACCTTTTTTTCTCAGTTCCAAAGTATCTGATCATTTTGACTTCAACAGTCTTGCATTCCTGGCTTGTTTTAAATTTTCCTTTGATTATCCCTATCATAAGGCCACAGATGCAGTGGGTCCGGTTTCAGGAACATGTTAAGGGAGATTTGTGCTCCAGCTCCCTGGCTAGAAACCATTTTCGTGCTGATAGAGGGTCCATTTCAGCCTTTTGACTCCATGTGATGCAGCAAAAGCTGCATTTGTGTTGCCTAATTTATCACTGACCATGATAGTCTGGCCCATTATACATCTAGGAGCTATTGTCTGCCTACAGGCCCTTATTAACTCTTCTAGGTCATTATGTTACTCTCAATTAGACTTTGGATTCCTCCACACTTCCCAGATAAGACGAGCTTATTTATAAGACTTGCTTGTATTTATTTTGGCCCTAGTTTATTGAACAGCTCCCCTTGACATTTGGGTAGAATCTTCTTATCTAAAGTTTAGAAATAAAAAATCAGATCTTGGTTGTTTGATTGATAGGCTAACCTTCAGAAACTTTATTTTTCTTTCTCTAGTATCTATGGGAGCTACACCTTGGTATGAGTTTAGGAGGGAGAGGCTGAGCAGGGCAAGCTATGAGGTAATTGTGGTTAAGGGTGGAACGGGTGGAACGGGTGAAGTGGATATTTATTTGTTTAATTTCTAGTATTTCTTTCATTTGTTTTTATTGGAATTGGATGGATAGATTGGGAAAGGGAGATTTATTTTATTTATCAATGGGTCAAATAATGTGGAGGGTGGATGGTAGAGTTTTATTTGTGCATATGTTTTATTTTAACTGCCTTGAGTGGGTGTCGGAGGTAAACAGAAATCAAGTTGAAATAAATAGTTACCTTGCTTATGTTGTATCTCTTGTTTTGCATGAAAAATAAAATCTCCCATCTTTTTCCTATGACCAAGGGGGAGCAATAATTTAGGAATAATGTGGAGAAACTCCCTCTCCCAATTCTAAGAGTTCAAAGAAAAGAGAAGAAGGATCCAGAAGTAGCACATCCACCCCAGTGACATCCCCCTCAGCTGACCGGCCGTTTCTCATTTTCTGCATGCAGCACACAGTATCTCTATCAACGCTCCCAGATCCGGCAGACCCAGGAAGGGAGCCTTCATACCCCACTGTCATCATTAACAAAAACATTTCTGTAGTAAAATTGGTCTCATTTGTTGCATTCCTAGTATGTAGTGACTGTTCTAGTCTGGCCTATTTAGTGTAGTGTAATATTCAGGAGTGGCTCAAGGCAATCTGCTGCCTGAGGCGAGGGAAGAGATGGTGCTCCCCTACCCTCTCGCCCCCCTGAGGTGTGGCGTAGCACAGGTCAATTTACCGAGATGGCCCGGAGGTGGTGTCCCCCTTGGAGCCAGGCCCTTTGGATGATTTCAAATGCTGGGGGAGGTGGCCAGGCAGAGGTCAGAGTTCCCAGAGGTGTGGCAGAAAAGAGTGTCAGTGATATTTCTAAGAAGCTGGCAATCCTGCCACACTCCTCAGAACCCTACCATCTGCTTCCCACCCTTCCCCAGTAGTTGCACTCTGGGGAAGTGGGAGACGGATGAATGGTAAGGATCTATGCACAGCACACTCTTTTCAAGGATCAGTGCAAGGGTATTAGGTGCTTGGTTGAGCCTTATACTCTTATGCTTCCCCATTCACCCAGCTCTCATCACACCCCAATTAAAATTATGCATGAACAACAGATTTTACATGAAAAAGGACATTCAAAGTACAGTCTTCTGATGTAAAAACATCACTTGCAACAATATTTACATGCAATGCTGTGATGCCAATGAGAAAACCCTGCAAAAAGACACATGGAGCTCATATAGTATTAGGCATATTGTAAAGTGTGTTGGGTTTGGGCTTAGCCCTCAAAAAGCCATGAATAAACTGAACTACAATTACAATATATTAATCCTCCGATACCAAAACTGCATTGTCGCACTCAAACAGTAAAAATCCTACCCATGAAAATGCAACATTGCAAATATTACACCAGGCTCTAAAATACCAACACATTCCCCATTTAGAAAACAGAACAAGCCAGGGTGTTATAGATCCCTACACAGAAACTATACAATAGCAGAATACCTTACTTTCATCACACACCGGATAACAGATAGACCCTCACCAAATACAGCATAAAGTGACCATAAAGTGCAAACAGAAATGTGCAGACAAACCTGAATTGGAAATCACTAAAAAAACAGACTCTGTATGCAATACAACAATGGAAAAACAGAAACATCACCATTGCTCATAAAACAATAAAATCAGGAAATATAAAACAGTCATGATAGTAAAACCTTACTAATAAAAAAAATATTTCAAGACAGCTGACAAATAGAATAACATTCTAAAATTAAATTCATATAAACATTTCCAATGTTCCCAAAAACCAATAAAATATGTAAAATAGCAGACACATCTAATAATAATTAAAAAGTAATAAGGATAAAAAAAAAATTACAGCCTTCCATATCTGGGAAATTTTGATTTCCAGTCACTCTGAAATTGTCCTGGATTAGTGGGGGAATAGGGGACTACATACAGACCTTGTCCACTCTCTCTAATATAACATACTAACACATATATGCTTGCTCACAATCTCACATACTCTCACACACACAAGCTCGTTCACACTTTCACATGCTCTCTCTCTCACACACACACACATACACACACACATTCACTCTCACTCACATACACAAGCTCACTCACACTCACCATCTCACATGCTCTCACTTACAAGCTGCCTCACACACACACACACACTCACATATATGAATACTCACATGCTCCCTCTGCCTCCCCTTTCTTCTCACTCAGCCCCTTTTGCTTTCCTTTTCTTCCTTCTCCCCCTTCTCATTCACCCCCCTTTACTTCTGTCCCCTCTCTCACTTAAACACGCCCCTCCCATGCCATTCCCTCTCACTCAATCCCTACTTTCTCTTCCCTTCCCTTTTCACTCTACCCACTGGGTCTCTTCTTTTTTTATGTCATATTCCAGCCCAGCTGGGGGTTGTCGTTCTGCCTGTGGGGGTTTGGGATCCCCGTCGGCACCTCATAATTTCAGCTGCTTTTGCTGTTTTCTTCTTCCCCTCGTGCCTGGGGCACCCTCCCTCCATTCTGCGGGTACATCATAAACCTGCGCCGCTGCTGTCTCTGTCTTTGTGCTCGCGCGGGGCTGAGTACAAATTATAAATTTGTGCCGCTGCTGCCTCCACTGCTGCTTTCTTCCTGCCTCAAGAGCACATCAAATACTTGCAACCACCATCTTCTTCCTATCCCATAAACACACTAGCTAAAAAATGCCTGCAGAAGAAGCATCAGCAGGGCTGGGGAGCCCTGCAGGTGCGTCAAAAATATGCGCCATGGGTGGGTTTCTGCTGCAGGCATTTTCTAGCTGGATACAGAGTGAGGCAGCTGCAGCCCAGGAGTTTTGAGGGGGGACTTTTTTGCCACCTCAAAATGTTGCCATCTGAAGTGGGCCCCCTCACCCTGCCTAATGATAGAACTGCCCCTGGAAATACTGAACAGGAATTAGTGACTACCTGTAAGTTAAGATGTTGCATGAACAGTGGATATGTAAATTATTTTGTACGACAGAGATGTGATGCATTATAGTGATGCTACAAGGGCCTTTAAGAAGTCTGTGTGCGTGATTCATACTTGCACTGAGGAAACACAATAGTAACTCTGTCTTGTGATCTCCCTAAAGTCCAGAAGATCTATACTGCCATGAATGTGTGCTGTATATTTGAGAAAATGAGAGGTGTCTAGGTGAAAAAAGCTTTGCATGCAGGTAGAAATTATTTGCAGTGCAAATGTTTTTGTTAGAGGTGTGACTCACAGTTTGTGTGCAGGAGGATATAACATTTTGGTTGAAAAGAAAAAGAGGTTTGGATTAAGATAAGAAGATATGATTGTTGCACAGGTGAAAGCTGGGGTTAAAGTGTGCCCATGTGGTTTTTAAAATGTGAACACCAGGATCCTCAGTGGGAAAAGTATCACTAGGTCTATAAAAAATGACATTTGGGTGGAAATGTTTAGTAATGGGTAGATTTTTAAAAAATACGAGCACGCCTCCATGTGGGTGCGCTACCCGGCACGCGCACTGGGACGTGCGATTTTATAACATGCGCGCGTTGGCGCGCACATATTATAAAATCAGTGGGTCGCGTGCACATGCATGCCAGATTTTGTAATCCACGTGCGCAAGGGGGGGTAGCTTTAGCTAGGTTCACGCAGCAATGCATTGGAGCTTTCCCCAGTTCTCTCCCAGTCCGCTCCAATTAAGGAGAAGACTGGGAGGGAGCTTCCCTACCCCCTACTCTAGCCTCCCTTCCCCTTCCCCTCTCCTCCCCACCCCCCTAAACCTAATCTGCCTTACCTTTTTTTGTTGTTGTTGTTGTTTAAGTTGCTGCCCCTCTGGAGCAGAAGCAACTTCTGCACGCCGGCCAACTGCTGGCGCGCGCTCCCCCAGCACAGCGGGCAAATGGCCTCTAGCCCCGATCCTCCCTGCCCTCCAGAGTACCCCTCTCTGCCCCCTAGACTGCCCCCTTTTCAGGCCCCGGCACTTAAATTGCGTACCGGGGTTTACACGCGTGGCTGAGCCCATTCGAAAATTGGCCCGGCGCGCATAAGGCCCGGCCGCGCCCATAAGGTCCAAGATTTATGTGTGCTGGGGTTTAAAAATGTACCCTTGAGTGTTTAAAAATAGGCAGAGTTTGCTAAATGTTTCTTTTTGTGTGTTATCTGAGAGAATTTTAAAAAAGGTTTGTATTTTTTTTCTGGCTATGTATCATGTTTTTCTTCAAGTGTTAAAATGTTTAAAAAGATCAGAATTGTTGGAAGAATTTTAAAGTGGATTGAATACTATTCAAAAACTACAATATTTTAAGTCTTCTCAGGTTTACTGAGGACCAAGTGGGATTGCAGGGTGATGGTAAATAAGGATCTTTCCCCACCAGGTATTGTTCTGGGTAGAGATTAGAAGAGGATATTATTACTGTCTTCTGATCTCCGATATTCTGACTTGAGTTTCCCCATTCAGGCAGTGCCTCATAGTAAATAGCTTCACTTTTATTGGTGTGATACATGGATATCGCTATTTTTGATATGAATGCGTATCTGACTGTGCATGTTTCTTTTTCTTTACACTATATATATCTGATTTGACTCTATGGATTTTTTCTTCCCTGTACAAACCTGAGGATCAATGAAACTGGAATGCAGTAATAGCACACAAAATATGTTACAAGACCAGAATGAATGGTTGAATTTGTATTTACCTCATTTCAAATTACTTCTGAAAAAGATTTTCTTGCCACATTTTGCTGAAACTGTGTAATCTTATTTTGTAAAAGAAAGTTTGATATTGTATTAGATTGTAAACCGTCTGGGGATATAGAAATACCTCCAGTACCTGAATGTAATCTGCTTTGAAGTGTCACAAAAGTCAGAGTATAAATAAAAAATTATTATTATTATTAGTCCCCATCCTGGATATAGAGGCAGAGAGCACATGAGTCCTGTTTAAAGAGTCTTGGAAGATGCTAAAATGAACCCTAAATGGTTAGGAACACATATATGCTGGAAGAAGGCACTCTAAACATGAGGCTGGTATTCTAATGAGCCTGCATTTATTTTTGCAGTAGAAATGTATAGGTTATTTACATCAACAAGCAAATAAAGTCTATTTACCTTTGGTGATGTACTGGAGCTGAATAGGCTCATTCTCTTCACCCTTTATTTATTTATTTATTTATTTTAATTTGTATACTGCATTATCCAGAGTTTTATGCAGCTCACAAAATTACAGCCATAAAAATAATTGTGATAGGTGGTATTGCTGAGGTGTAGTTGACACATCCTCATAAGTGAACCTATGAGGCCTATGCTGATAGCTGGCGAATGTGCCCTGAAGTGGGACAGGCTGGAGCTTTACCTATATCAGGTGCCTCTGTAAGAAAATATAAGGAAATTCTGTAACCTGTGGATTGCCATCTGCTTCCTCCCCCCCCCCCCCCTCTAGTCTTCAGTGAAGTATGTGGGAGAGTCCACATCACATAAACTAACCATTTATTACCCGCTATCTATGTAATCTGAATGGCTCAGGAAGGACATTGACAGTCTCAGAATCAGATTTTTATTGATCAGATATTTCAGGCTTACCAGTTAGAATATGATAGACAACACATGCCTCTATTCTTCTTATACTGAGTAAAACTTTGCATCGTTAGTGAACTTACAGAAACATATCAGAGGTTTTGAATTGCTTTGGGTATATTAATAAATGTAGCTAGCTAACTACCTCCATAACTTTAGGAGATTACCTTCAGTTTCACCTTGGAGCAATCTCTGTTGAAGGGAGCATACATTCTTGGCCCCTGTCGCTTGCTGGGCTAAGGAGGCTTGTTTTAGCTTTGGAGAAGAAAAGACAGGTTCGACACGAGCAACCAAGTAATGGACAGGTCGTTCTTACTTGCAGCCTTCTAGGACACAGAAGCTCTTCTGCTTTGTCACAGGGAGGGGCAGGTGTGATGTTTTGGGGGTTGTCATTTGCTAGTGTGAATGGACTTCTGCCAGCTGCCTCCCTGAGCTCTCTCTCTCCCCTGCTGCTTTTAACGGGAAGGACATGCATATGCAAGAGCTCATGTTTAGTCATACAGGAACATGAACATGAAAAAGGGGTCTCTCCTTCATTTCAGACTGCTAGCCCCTCTTTTCCATCAGGAGGAGGGGTGGTCACCTCTCTTGCCGCATGGTAACTCATGACACAGATACATGATTTTGGTCCTATATCATTTGGACCAGAGAGCTGACCTGGTCGCAGCAGTTCACCTGCCTGATGAAGCTCATTCTGATTGGCTATTTTCATTTCCAGGCAGATTTGGGACCTGTCCCTAACACATACCTGGGCTGTTCTTAGGTCATTGCTTGCAGTGAGAAGCTGTATCCCCTTAAATTAAACAGGCAGATCAGATAACTTAGTCATGTATTGTTATTCTGGCCAAAGTTTCTCATTGTTATATTTCTGTTGAAATATGTCAGTGTCCCTCTTGTGGAGTCAATATTTATATTTGGCTGTATACAACAGTAACATTTCTGGTATCTTCCTAAACCTCCACCCCAGATTGAGCCCTTGTGTTCTGGTCACTGGCAGGGATTAGGTGGATTCCTAGGGCGGTCTCGTAAGCAAGAGTCTGAGGACACTCTGGGGTCTGGTCAGGCAGCAGACTTGAGAAGTCAAAGGCAGGCCAAGGTCGGGACAGCCTGTGGATAGATATGGTCAGGTGCAAGCAAGAGGTCAGGTCCAGGCAACAGGCAATTTTGGTCAGGTCCAGGCAAGAGGTCAAGATCTGGAAGACAGGCCAAGGGTGGACGAAGACACACAGAAGACACTGGGCGAGAAGGATAGGACAAGGAAGGCTGGTTGAGACAAGGCTGGACAAGATAGGACAGCACATGTGAGGATGTTAGTCCTCACATGTGGGTGACATCATCAGAAGGAGCCAAGCATGGAAAACATTTGTCAAAGTTTCTAGAAACTTTCACTGGCAGACTGAGCATGCCCAGCCTGCTGCTATCCGCATGTCCATGCGAGGTCCCCTGTCAGTCTCGTATGATAGCAAAATACAAGCGAAAAATAAAACAAAACGAAGGTGAACCGAACATTGTGGGGAGGCGGGCAGGATTCCTGAGGACTAACATCCTGCTGTCCTAGGAGAACACCTGTTACAGGTAAGCAACTGCACTTTCCCCTAAGACAAGCAGGATGGTAGTCCTCACATGTGGGTGAATACAGAGCTCTAGACTTCCCCCTGTGAACAGAGGGACCCACAGTGGCCGAACAAGGTGCCAACGGGCACAACACAACTGCGGTGTTGTGGGAAACAGGGACAGTCTGGCCCCACCGAGGCACAGGACATGGACAGGATATGGCATGATAGGAACCAGGAATACTGACAGGAATCAGGAACCAAGATGTAGGAGCAACACAAAGTGCAGAGGCAGGAGATCCGTTACTGAAATGAGGAAATGCTGCAAGGTCCTTTCTTAAAAAGGCTGGTTGGCTGACGTTATTGGAGGGCACCACTCAGATTTCCTGCCATGGGTCCTATATAATGCACACATATACATGCACTAAGGGAAGGTTGTGGTCTAAGAGTATCAGTGATATCTAGAGCATGTGATAATGGCAGAATTCTGCCGCGATGTTCCTGAACCTGTGGCAGTGTCAGGGTGAGGGTAGCTGGTTGCAGTGGCCTGCTGCAACTGGAAAGTGTAACGATAACTGGCTCATAAAGACATATTTCAAGAAAACAATTTAAAAACGGATTCAGTTTCTCCAAAACTGAAAATAATTTCTTTATGTAACCATAAAAAAAGACATGTTTCTTTAACTCAGCCTAAACTCTTCTGAAAATAGTACTGATTTCACTTGTTTCCAAAATGATTTAATACACAGTTTTTCCTTAAAAGCTCTTGTAGCTGATTCTATAAGATAGGTGCCATTGTAGTGAACATCCCTTTCACTAGTTTCTGCCAGCTTAATTAATCTGGTATCTGGAATATTAAGCAGACATTTATCTGTTAAACGGAGAGCCTTACTAGGATTTTAAATTTTAAGCAATGAGCTAATACATTGGAATGTTTCATTATTCAGTGCTCTGTGTTCTAGCATGATGATCTTAATAGGAAGATATTCAATAGGAAGCCAATGAAGAGTGTAAAGCATTGGCATAATGTCTTCAAACTGCTTTATGCCCATCAATTTTCCAACCGCAAAGTTCTGAACTATCTGCTGCACTGCCTTAACTGTGGAATATGGGAGACCCAAATAAATGGATATAATTAGAGCATGGAGAACTGTCCTGACATCAGTGTCTTCAAGAAATGTTTTAAAGTTCCTTAAAATTTGTAGTCTAAAGAAAGCTCTTTGGGCAGCTGACTTAACATGTGGTTTAAATGAAAGCTCATAGTCTAAAATGACTCTAAGATTTCTGACTTCCTTTGTGATAGGAATGGGAATTCCCTCATACTGAATAATAGTTGGAAAAGGAGATGTTAAGCGTCTACCTAGCCTGATCATTTCTGTCTTAGCAATATTGAGTGTCAGTTTATTATGAGTTAACCATCTCTTAAAAGCATTCAAATATAGGAAAATAAGACCAATTGTTGCATTAACATCAGAAGTGATTGGGAAATAAGAATTGTATATCATCTGCATAAAGGCGATAATAAAGCTCTAGACCTGACAACAATAATTTGCAGATCGGTCTTCAGTATATATTAAACAGCAGTAGCAGACAAGGATGACCTTTAGGGAGCCCCAGTTTTAAGTGGGTACCAAATAGAAAATTCCTTTTCACCAAAGACTTGTGTTTGAACTGTCAAATATGAACAAAACCAGGCGAGGACAGTGCCTGAGATACCAAGCTCAGCCCTACTCGCAATCAGAATATTATGATTGATGGTATCAAAGGCTGCCGAAACATCGAGCAGCACCAACATAAATTCCTTACCCACATCAAATCCTCGCTGGATTATATTTAAGTTAGATCTCAACAGAATCTCAGTGGAGTGGAGTGTTTAGGCCTGAAGCTGAAATGATGCTGATCAAGGACATCATATTCATCCAGAAAATTCTGCGGCTGTTTAAAGGCCACAGCCTCAATCACCTTGGCCAAAAAATATAGTAGTGGAAAGTGTCTATAATTTACTATATCTAAGTGATCAAGCTGGCCTTTTTCAAAAGTGGATGCACTGCTTATTTTTTTTCAATATCGCTGAGAATTATTCACCATATCCTTTAGATGGACTGCAATTTGATCCACTAACATTTTTTAAAACTGTGGTATTACGTGAGTTCAATGGACAGGCTATATACCTTTCATAGATTTAACAATTTGTTTAACGTCCTCAGAGGATATTGGTTCAAAATTATCCCATAAACCCCCCCAGGACTGGGCTTTGAGCATCTGCCAGATGGAAACAAAGAACTCAGATCACCGATCTTTTTCTCAGGTTATTGCGAAATCAGCTGGACAAAAATATGCCTTTTGCCTGTATTTGCTTTCAATCTGATGTTGTCATACAGTGAGTAAGTTTTGTTCACTGCTGGAAATAGCTCACTGACGTACCTCCTCCCACGGAAGGGGAGCCTCCTCTCACATTCCTTTATTACAAAGGCATTGGCATCCTAGTGAGTGCTTGAGGGGTAAGCGTCCAAGGTCACAAGGGCTACCATCTTGTTTTGGGCAGACAAGATCCTTGCAGTGCCTCGTTCACATGGTTAAATCCAGACGGACCAGATACATTTTGTCTAGGTAACTCATTATCTGCACGAAATTGAATCAGGTAAACAGAAGTGGTGCTGAGGGCATTCTGGAGGCAGGGCTAAACCTTAGCCAATGAGCACAGATAATCAGTGCTACCCAGCTGAAGTTAGCCGGGCATGTCTGGTTAGAAAAACAACTGACCTAAAAAGTTATGCAGATAATTTTACTCGAGTAGCTTTAGCTATGTTTATTCAGTGGAAGCCTTATCCAGCTGTGCTCTGCTGAATATCCAGGTAAAGTTTCCTGGGTAACTTTCACGCTCACCAGCAGGCTGAATATCGACCGCTGCTGTTTTTAAAATGAGAGTAGGGGTTTTTTTTTGTTTTTTTTTTTTTAAAGTAAAGCAATTCTGACAAAATGCAGATAAGTTAAAAACAGTGGGGTGGTTTATAGAAAAGATCCATTCAATATAGTTTAAATCTTCATAGGTGAACTGCTAACTATGAGAAGAAAACAAGCTTTTTTTTTTTTTTTCCCCTTCAGAGTTGTATTGCTCATACTCAAACTATGACAGGATTTACCACATGGCAATTCTCTAGAATGCAAAATCCTTTTATATGGAAATGAGAAGAAAAGAATGAATTGGGACATATCACATTAGGGTCCACTGAACATCTCTGTCACTACAATATGGGGCGGATTTTCAGAGCCCTGCTCGCGTAAATCCACCCAACCGGTTTTGGGCGGATTTACGCGAGCAGGGCCCTGCGCGCCGGGAGGCCTATTTTACATAGGCCTCCCGGCGCGCGCAGAGCCCCGGGACTCGCGTAAGTCCCGGGGTTCTCTGAGGGGGGCGTGTTGGGGGCGGGGCCCGGTCGTCAGCGGCGTTTCGGGGGCGTGTCGGCAGCGTTTTGGGGGCGGGTACGGGGGCGTGGCTACGGCCCAGGGCGGTCCGGGGGCGTGGCCGCGCCCTCCGTACCCGCTCCCAGGTTGCGGCCCGGCGCGCGGGGATTTACGTCTCCCTCCGGGAGGTGTAAATCCCCGACAAAGGTAAGGGGGGGTTTTAGACAGGGCCGGGTGGGTGGGTTAGGTAGGGGAAGGGAGGGGAAGGTGAGGGGAGGGCAAAGGAAAGTTCCCTCCGAGGCCGCTCCGATTTCGGAGCGGCCTTGGAGGGAACGGGGGTAGGCTGCGCGGCTCGGCAGCGCGCCGGCTATACAAAATCCATAGCCTTGCGCGCGCCGATCCAGGTTTTTAGCAGATACGCGCGGCTCCGCGCGTATCTACTAAAATCCAGCGTACTTTTGTTTGCGCCTGGAGCGCAAACAAAAGTAGGCTATTCGCGCGCCTTTTAAAATCCGCCCCTATATTTTTTTATATGTGCATATTTCACAGATACTGCTTGTACTCTCAAAAGTGATATTACCATTGTTTAATGGTCACAGGGAAGAAAATGGCTAGAAGTGAGGTCTTTATAGAAAGGACAGCTTCCCGCATAAGGATATTTATATAAAGAGTAGTGAATTTCCTGAAAAAAACTGGTGCAACTTTCATGTTCCTATACCTATAGACATATTCCATGGGCATTATGAAAATATGATCAAATTTATTAAAGAGCTTTTCGTTTTGTGTCTTTATGAAAATTCTTTAGTAGGTCTATCCATGGAACCGGTCCAGTGGCTCAGTGGCCACTGCTGCACATAGCCAGGCAGAAGACCAGGGTTCAGTTCTTAGGCCGCTTTCCTGCTCCTCATGCTGGCTAGGGCTAGAGCTGAAGTGATGGCAGCATTCAACAGCAACACCCAGAGGCTGCAATAAGATGATACTTTTCAAGCCCACCTGGTGGAACCAGCCTCCAAGCTAATGTGGTTCTCCATTACCAAGCAGAAAACCTTTGCAGGGTTGTCACCTACTTTCTGAAATGTATGTACTACCTCTTGATTCCAAACTTACGCCAGGCATCTTCACCTTCTGCAAGCAACTGAAAACCTGGCTATATGTGGCAGCCTTCAGCAAGCCAAAGGAACTACAAAATCCTTGCCCTGTATCATCTAAACCACAGTCTAGGTCTTAGATGATCCCAGCTAGGCAATGATAGTCCATCTGAGTTATTGCCATTAAATTTATTTGATACTGGTACATATACATACATTTATCCACCATATGTACCTATACATGCTATAATCTAATTTGACCTATTTACCTGACACTCATGTGTGTGTATTTATATACAGTATATATATATATATATATATATATATATATATATTTATTTATTTATTCATTCATTCGATTGGTTTATATTCCGCTTTTTCAGTACTCCAAAGCAGATTACATTCTTTGTATATACTCTTGTTTTGCATGCTTTGAACCTTTTTGCTGGAAAAGCATGATATAAATAATGATGTTGATGAGTAACACATCAAGATTGTGCTGTCTTAAATACTGCTCTCCTCTGCCCTGCTAACAGTACACAGAACCTTTCATGATACATGTACCGTTAGCAGAGGAAATGAGGCATTTCTCTGAGGGTGCTTAGGTCAGGGGATTGAAGCAGTAAGCGTACCTGTGGGGTTATCAAAGGTGCGCATGCTATTGTACCTTCCTTAGCCACTCACACAAAATAGCAAAGTATGCAAGAGCTTTTAGTGCATGCACTTTATGCCAGTTTTCAAAGGAAAACTACTTGGGTAGCTTCTCTTTGAAAATTAGCTTGAAATCTGCATGCCAAAAGTTTCTGTGTACTTTGTGATTACTCAGTCTATTTGGAAATTGCCTTTCAAGGTTCTTCCATTGTGTTGCCAGAGGATGTGGTTAAGGCAGTTAGCTTATCTGAGTTTAAAAGAGGTTTGGACAAGTTCCTAGAGGAGAAGTCCATAAACTGCTATTAATCAAGTTGACTTAGGGAATAGTCTCTGCTATTACTGGCATCAGTAGCTTGGGATCTATTTAATGTTTGGGTACTTGCCAGGTACTTGTATTCTATTCTGGATTGGTCACTGTTGGAAACAGGATGCTGGGCTTGATGGCAACTCCGTATGTTGTTATGTTCTTAATAAAACTTGTGCTAAAACATTTTAGCACATGCTGCTAAAACATTAACATGCACCTAAGAGGTCAATATTCAAAATAATCAGTTAGCCAGTTATCTAGGAGATTCAGTGGGATAAATATCCCATGGAAGAACCCCAATTAAAGTTATCCAGCTAACCATAGATGGATAGCTTTTAACCTAATCAGATATCTTTTAAAAATCACCACTTAAGTTGATAGTTATCTGGTAAGTGCTGAACTGTAGGTAAAAGAAAAAAGAAAAAAAAAGTCACAGGCTTAGATGACAGTTCACAGCCACCCGCCCTCCCAAGCTCAAAATGTTTCAGGGCCACCCTTGCGGCACCCCCTCTTCTCTCGTACTCCTCACAGTAAACCTAATAAGGAACATTGTCCTAGGAACCTAATAAAGAAACTTGTCCTGGGTACCCCACAGCCAGTCGGGTTTTCAGGATATCCACAATGAATATGCGTGAGATAAATTCACCTTTACCGAGTCTCCATGATATGAAAATTTATCTCACGCATATTCATTGTGGATATCCTGAAAACCCGACTGGCTGTGGGGTACCCAGGATAGGCTTGGGAAGCCTTGATATGAAGGGCCCCATGTTGGCCTCACTCCTGCCCCCCACCTGCACCCTAGTTCTGTAAAAATTATCCTTCCTGGGGCCCCCTCCCTTCCTTTATCCCCCCATCCTCCTCTGATCGTTAATCTGCTTTATCTTCGGCCTTGATGGCAGTAGCAGCCTGGCTCTTCAATGGTATGCAAATGCCTCCAGCGAGCGTAGCACTTCTATGGAGCTGGTCTGACAGCATGCACTTCCCGAGTGGCTCTCTAGCAATCATTGAAGCGCCAGGCTGGGTCATGATAGGCTGCTGCAAGAAGCAGAATAAAGGTGGGAGGATTGGGGGTGGGGTGTGGTGGGGGAGGGGAGGGGAGGGGAAAGGCCCCAAGGAAGGAAGGAAACATTTCGCAGGACTGGGGGAGATGGTGGACGGAGGTGGAGGCTGGCACCAGGCCCTTTAAATGTTCTTTATTAAGGGGTGTGAGAGGGGTGTGATTTTTTAAGGGGTGTGAGAGGAGGGGGGATGCTGAAGGGTTGGCCCAGCAGGAGCATATATCTCAAGCTTGGGTGGGTGGGGGGCCTGAGAATGGGCAATTAGGCCTACAAATTGTTTTGTTTTGTTTTTTTACCTGCAGCTTGGCATGTAACCAGATTTATTCTTTTTAAATGTCAAAAGAAAATTTTTGATAAAAAAAATGAATGACGTGTTTTCAAGGGAGACAGGACCTATGATTCACAAATATTCCAACAACTATAAGGAATTATGTAATTTAGTGGCCAAACTAACCACTGATTCAAAGCAAACAGGGGGAGGTCTTAATGAAGATCGGTGTAATGAAATGGCAGGTTTCTTTAAAGAGAAAATAGAAAAGTTACTCGCCAATTTTGATGACAATACACAACAGACAATAACTCTTGACACTAAAGACCTTCCCAAGTGGGATAGCTTTGACCATATTTCAGAAATGGAAACTGAATCCCTGCTGAAAGCTATGAAGCCGGCAAGCCATCCTTTAGATTCCATTAGTAGAGCAGATTTAAAATTAATCCCGGAGGTGATGGTGCCAGTACTCACAAAAATTATTAATACATGTTTAAAAGAAGGAAATCTTCCAACTAATCTGAAAGGTGCAATTGTGCATCCCATTCTTAAAAAGAAAAACCTAGATCCTTCTATATTGAACAATTATCGTCCTGTTTCGAACCTTTCTTTTTTGGCAAAGATGGTAGAAAAGATAGTCTTAAAACAATTAACATGTCATCTGGATTCTAATGACATTTTATATCCCTCACAATCTGGTTTTAGAAGTCATTTTAGCACAGAAACATTGCTTTTATCTCTTTCAGACACGGTTTTAAGAGGGATGGATCATGGGAAAGCGTATTTGCTCATTTTAATGGACTTATCCACGGCCTTTGATACCGTTAATCATAAATTTTTAATTATGAGATTAACGGAAATAGGAATAGATGCAACTGTGTTAAAATGGTTCGAATCTTTTCTAACGAACCGTTTTTTTCAAGTTTAAATGAAAAATACATGCTCCAACAATTTTAACCTTGACACAGGTGTTCCACAAGGCTCCTCATTGTCAGCCCCTCTATTTAACATTTATATGTTGCCAATTTGTCAGTTGTTGTCAGGGCTTGGACTGAAATATTTTTTATACGCAGATGATATTCACATTTTACTGCCAATAGAAACTTCAGTAGAGGATACATGTAAGCTCTTATCAGTATATATGAAGGCTATTAAACAGTTGCTTAGCCAGATGAGGCTTGTTCTTAATGTCGAAAAGACTGAGATTATTATATTGGAAAGAAAGACCACTTTAAGAGAAATAAACCAGGTATATCTACACGACAATATCATCTTACAATTCTCAGAATCTATAAGGGATTTAGGATTTATAATTGATCCAGAATTCACATTTAAGAGACATATCTCAACGAAGGTGAGAGAGGGATATGCAAAATTGCTAATGCTCAGACCGCTAAAACCATTATTAGATACAAATGATTTCCACACTGTTTTGCAGACACTTGTGTTTGGAAGCTTAGATTACTGTAACTCACTTTTGTTAGGACTGCCAGCATCTACAATTCGACCTTTGCAGGTCTTACAGAATGTGGCGGCCAGAATTTTAACAGGGACTAGAAATAATGAACATATCATGCCGATCCTGATTAAGTTACACTGGCTGCCGATCGATTACCGAATCAAATTTAAGGCTATGTGTATTCTGCTTAAGTTGATTTTCGCTGACCAGGTAGATTGGCTAAACGCAGCAATAAAATTACATGTCCCGCAGAGAAATTTGCGTTCAGCAAATAAGGGTCTCCTAACTTTACCAAATGTCCAGTCGGCTCATCTTAACCAGGTGAGGGATAGAGCATTGTCCGTAGCAGGCCCGGGAATTTGGAATTCGCTTCCAGTAGCCTTGAGGTTAGAGCCAAATCTTAAAAAGTTTAAGCGAGAGCTTAAGACCTGGTTTTTTTAGTAAAGCTTATTCGAGTCAGCCTTAAGACAATCTAGGCTGCTTGCAAAGAATTTTAAGCACAGACGCTCATAGAGAAAGATCTTTGTGTTACTAGATTTGTAGTCACTTTTAGACTTTATTTGAGGTTTTTTTTAGATTGTAATAACGTGTGTTTTAACTATTTTTTTTTAATTTAATATTTATTAGTTTTCAATATTCACATCAAGTAAACATTTTACATTGCGTAGATTTATATACACAAATTAAATTCACTATCATAAACTTTTCATTACTTACTCAGTTTAAATCAACAAAGTTCTCATCTACTATTCTAAGCAATCCTGAAGGGGTTTACATTGACGGTTTACAAGAAATCAAGAAAACATTCTTTTCACTATAATATTAGGCCATAACATGAATGCAATAAGACATTTCATTTAATGCTACGATTACTCCAGATTTGGGGGGCTACTTGGTTCAAGGAACTTCTGTAATTGAACAAGTTCAAAAAAAATATACTTCGCATTCAGATGTTTAACGATACACATACTAGGATACCTCAGGCTAAAACCGGAGCCCCTTGCAACTACTTCGGGCCTCAGAGACAGAAATTTCTTACGTCTCTCCTGAGTAATACGGGATGTGTCTGGATAAATCCAAATCTTTTTCCCATAATAAACTTCCTCCCTGTTTCGCATAAATCTCTTTAGAATCAGGTCTCTATCTGCTGAAAAGGTACATAAAAAAAATAATGTCATTTGCTTTTTAACTTCAGATTCCAATGATAGTTCTAAGATCTGAGTCAGATTTAAAGGGTTCTCTTCTTCCTGATTCATTTCTTTAACTTTTTCTCCTTTATTCGGAAGATAATACATTCTTGATATCACAGATAACCCTTCTGAAGGTATTTTCAAAATTTTTATCATATAATCCTTTAACATTTCATAAGCAGAGATCTCTTTTATAAATGGAAAATTCAATGCTTGCAGATTCAAGTATTTTATTTGATTTTCAACATTTTCAAGCTTCTTCACATTTATGTCTTCCACTCTCAGAATCTCAGCTTGAATTTTTTCCACTTTATCCATATGTTGCTCCATCACTTGCAACTTATTAATCTGCTCAGTCATAGTTCTTTCAATTTTTACAAACCTACTGTTTGATTCCAAAGTAATATTAGTCAGGTTTATAACCGCTCTTTCCAACCCCTTCATAGCATGCCACAGGGACTCCATTGGGTGTATAACTTTCCAAAAGCTGTTTCTGAACCAGTTCTCCCCCTCCTGTCGTATTCCCTCTCACAACCTCCTGGATAGCTCTCTTTTCCTTGTCTTCGCTGGTTCTGGGTAAGCTACTCAAATTCAGTTTGTCAAAATTAGTATTATTTCCAGGTAGTATATGTAACTCTTGAGGACTTACCCCAGCTAACACAGCCTCTGACGGGACCTGGGAGGGGGGGGGGTTATCGGAGCACCGGGACTTAGTGTGATCTCCTCGGCCAGCAAGGTCGACATCAGCCCCATGTCGGCGTTTGCAGCGGCCACCTCTACCGGCAGTTGTCTTGTTGCGTCAGTGGCGAAAAAAGTCTCTATCCTCGTTTGGCCACCTTCAGAGATCGGCGATGATGAGGCCACACTTTCTCTGAGCTTGGCTTTTCTTTTTGAATGTGGCATTTTTCAAGAAGAAAATTTTTCAAAGAATTCGAGGCGAGAGCGTTTCACCGACCTTTCACGCGGCGGCCATCTTAAAAATCCCCTCGTCCATCGTTTTAACTATTTTTAATCATGATAGGGTCTTTGATGTACAATCTGAAGGGTTTTAGGACATGAATTGATTTTAGGTATGTTATAGTTTTAGTTAGGAAATATTTTATTTTCTTGTTATGTATATTTTAGAAGTTTACAATGTATTTTAGGTATTAGGATAATTGTATTTTTTAACCTGTTGTGAACCGTTTCGATGGACCTTGAGCGACGGTATACAAAAAAATGTTAAATAAATAAATAAATAAATATAATGGGCATGGCAATGAATTCATTGCTCAATGAGCTTTATGATGTATCAGCCCGTGATATGAAGGTCCTATAAATATTTTCAAATATATATATATAGGGTACATACATTTTGTTTAATAAGCTACAACGTTTGTTCATTTCTAGGAAAATAAAAAAAAGAGTGTGGGTGGAAATTTGTCATTTCAGTACAAATGCTGTTTCCACTTTCGGACTTTGAGGGGTTAAACAGTTATAGAAAACCACATCCTGAATGTCTTCCTCAGTGTTAGAACTAGAGTGTACAAAACGTTATGTTAACTTGAAAACAGGACATAGGTGAAGTAGAAGTCACAGATGTATTATACAAAGGCAACCTGAAGAATACAGTTTTACATGACTTTTACCATCAGTGGAATATTTTAAGATGGTTGTGAAGATATCTATGCTTCACACAACCAAAAACTGTCCAGACTGCAAAGATAGAGCAAAGGTAGCCAGCCAAAGAAGCAGAGGGTGCCGCAAAGACATGAAAAGAAAAAAGAAGAAGAAGGAATTGGAAAAGAAAGGAAGAAGTGAAGACAAAAAAAGAAGAAATACTACTTTAAGAAAGAGAGAACAGAAAACAGAAGGTTTCTGGTTTGTAGGCCTGAAAGACATGGCCTAGTCAGAAAGGAAAAACTGATGGCAGAGGAAAAAGAAATTGAGAAAAGATTTATTTAGAGAGCGCTGAGTCTCTCACGGGAGAGGAAACTGCCAGAGAGACAAAAGCTGCCAGAGAAGCAGAAGCCAGTCAGAGGAAATTGTGTAGGCCCAGAGTTGGCACTCCGAGTGGGGATTATTCTGCTAAGAGGACTGGAGAACCTGTTGCAAATAAGTAGAGCCTGGACAGAGGAGATAGTGATAGGCTTAGAGCTACCACTTCAGGAAGGAAATGTTCCACTAAGAGAATTGGACAACCTGCTGCTAAGGCATGATTGTTGCTGCATCAAGTTTATGCAGACTGTGTTTAAACGCTTTGGGGCCGATTTTAAATTTTACGTGCGGGGGGTACATTTGTGCTCGCTACCCGGCGAGCACAAATGTGCACCCGATTTGATAATGTGCGCGTGCTGCCGCGCGCATGTTGTAAAATCCAGGGTTGGCGTGCACAAGGGGGTGAAGACTTGTGCACCTTGCATGCACCGAGCCCAAGGGGAGCCCCAATGGCTTTCCCCGTTCCCTCCAAGGCCGTTCCGAAATCGGAGCGACCTTGTAGGGAACTTTTTTTTGGATCCCCCCCACCTTTCCCCTATCTAACCCACCCCACGGCCCTACATAAATCCCCCCCCCCCCCCCCACCTTATTCGATGGAGTTTCGCCTCTGGCAGGCGTAACTTGCACTCGCCGGCGGCCTGCTGGCGCGTTAACCTCCGGCATGGCTGATGTGCCAGAGGACTTGGGAATGCCCCCGGCCCCACCCCCGGCCCGCCCCTGGACTGCCACCATGCCCCCGGCCCCGTCCCCAAGCCGCCCATTTTCGAAAGCCCCAGGACATACGCTCGTGCCGGGGCTTGCCCGCGCTGCCGAGCTACCCGCGTGCACAATTGTACCCCCGATTTTATAACATGCGCACGCTGCCGCGCGTATGTTATAAAATCCAGGGTCGGCACGCGCAAGGTGCACACTTGTGCACCTTGCGCGTGCCGAGCCCTGGGGGAGGCCCGATGGCTTTCCCAGTTCCCTCTAAGGCCGCTCCAAAATCGGCCTTGGAGGGAACTTTTTTTTTGGTCCTCCCCACCTTTCCCCACTTTCCCTCCCTTCCCCTGTGTAACCCACCCCCCCCAGCCCTACCTAAAACCCCCCACCTTATTTCGTTGAGTTACGCCTGCCTCTGGCAGGCGTAACTTGCTCACACCAGCTGGCTGCCTGCGCGCCAGGCCCCGACACAGGCCGCTGTGTCGGGGCACTCAGCCACGCCCCCGTACAGCCCCTGGGCCGCAGCCACGCCCCGGACCGTGGCCCCACCCCCGGCCCGCCCCTTTTTCAAAGCCCCGGGACATACGCGTGTCCCAGGGCTTGTGCACGCTAAGGCACACGCAGGGGTAGGTTTTCGGGGGTTACGCGCGTATCTTACGCGCATAACCCTTTGAAAATCTACCCCTTTGTGTACATTTTTGGAGTGTCCTAGCCCTCAGGGTCATGGTATCATCATTAGTGAAGGGACAGACATTAAAATAACAATAAAGATACTGTTTTTTGCAAGTGCTGGCCAAGCTTTTGTTTTAAGAGACCGAGCAGGTGTCTGGCTCAGGTCACAGATGGATTCTGTCACAATAGTTTCTATTTTGTTACTTGTTTATAAATAATCATGTGTTAATCAAATCTAATAAAAATCTTTGCTAGTTAATAAGTTAACCCTTTTTATTAATATTTTGTATAGAATATCATTAGCTTCTTTGTTATTAGTGGGTTATGTTCTGGCTCCCCTTTGTTGTTTGTTTTTTTTTTTTTTACAGAAGTTTGAAAGTCATGAATTTGCCAATTGGAATTTGTGCAAAGAAACCTCCATTTTTACTTTTTCTGTTTCCTTAAAGGCTATCTTCAAAATCTCTCAAACATTAATGAAAACAAATATCCCATCTCAGTCCTGTAGGCGTTGTGCTTCTGGTTTTGGCAGGCATATTGAGGAGACAGTTCATTGTAGTCTGGAAGCCAGGGTCAGCCAGACATTTCTAAATATATAAAACTGATTTATCAGATGCCGCGGTCCTGCTCCCCAAGAAAGCAGGCCAACAGTAGTGTTGAAATGTGGGTGGAATTGCGATGCTGCTAAGTCACATTGTTAATTGTTCTTTGTGTTGACTCAGAGATTTTCTTTATTCAATAAATCACCTCTTTAGAAAAATATTGGCATTGTGGTGGTGGACTTGTTTGTTGACTGAGGTTTCATTCACATTTGGAGTTTAAAGTAGCACCTCATCATCTGACTAGGATGAAATTCTTCTCCAAGAGTGTACGCTGTTAAAATATAGTACGGAAATAGCATAGCAGTTAAAGTCTACATAATATGTAAACCAGACCCAGATTCCGTGCTCCCAGATCCTCTCTGACCTCCTATGGATCTTATCAGCTATAGGATGACAGGGAGTTCCTGAGCATGCATTAGCTCTTAAATTAAGACGAGCAACAGATCCTGAATTAAGAATAAAATAACTTTTCATTTACAATTTTTCTTTTTTGAAAGGGTGCCTGTCTAGTACTATAGTTTTAGTATTATAAACAGAGCCCTCGATTTGCTGTGGCCGAATTTTCAAGGCTCTGTGGCAAGAGTTGGGAAATTCTGTGACAGATTTTTCAACATTCCATGGCAATTATGTAACAAATTTGTATAATTTTGCATATATTTGCTATTTAAACAGCAATTTTTTTAACTTTATAAAAATAAACTCGTTTTCTGACATTTCTGTGTGTCCAGTTAATTTGGTAACTATAGAAAACAGGATCTTAGTGATTGGGGCTGGGGAGGAAGCATGGTAAGGGATCTGGGAATAGGAAGAGAGGAGATCGCAGACGAGGGAAACGAAGAAGGAATCTTAGGCAGGAGGGGTAAAGAGATAAGGGATGAAGAAGGGAAGAAGGAGAAAAAGAGGATGGGAGATTCAGGGAGGATAAGGAAAGGGAAGGAAGGAAGGAAGGAAGGAAGAAGGTCAGGGAGAAAAGAGGTCAGGAGTTGGGATGGCGGAGGGAGAATCAGAGACGTGAAGGGGGAAGCAAGGGAAGTATTGGGAATGGGGTTGGAAAAGGTGGGAAGACTAGGATTGGGAAGAGAAGAGGAAAGAGGGTGGACTAGGGGAGGAGGAGGAGGAGGAGGAGGGAAGATTGGAAAAGAATGGGGAAGGAAGTCACAGCCCCCAAATCACATCTCTATCCCCCTCTTTCCCTTATCCCCCCTTCCAAAGCCCTTTGATCCCTCACTCTCTTTAATTTCCTCTCCTCCACCTGATTACATCACTCATTCTTGTTCACTCCACCCTCCAGGAACCCCTCATAAAACTTGGTTCACTCCCTTCCCCCCATGAATCCCTCATTCACCCTGGTACACTCCTACCTTCATCCCATCCCTCTCTCCCTCCCAGTGTTCACCAGCTCCCTTCCCCCCACAGTCCTCACTTCACTCCCTTCCTCACCCTCATTTCCAGTTCGCTCTTTCCCTCCCTCTCCTCCCCCCTAATAGGATCCCTCCCTATCTTCCCACTCTGTCCCTCCCTACCTCCACCCCCAATCCCCCAGTCAGTTTACTCCCTCCCATCCTCAGTTCACTCTGTTCCTCCCTCCCTCGACCCCATCCTTAGTCACTCCGTCTCTCCCTCTCTTCCCTCCCATTCCCAGTTCATTCTGCCCCTCTCTCTCTTCCCAATCCCTAGTAGATTCACTTCATTTCCCCCAATCCCATCATCCCCAAGTCTTTCCATTTCTCCCCCTCCCCCCCATGATCACAGGTAACTCCCTCTGTGCCCCTGGATCCCCCCACTCACCTGCTCATGAAGTTAAACAGTAGGAGGAGATGGGTGGCCTTACAATGCCTCTGGTGCCTCCTTCCTCTCCTCCCCTGCTTTAGGCCACATGGCCACATGGTTGAAAGTGCAATGCTCACTCCCAGCAGCAGAGGAGGAGGAGGAGGAGGGCAGTAGAGGTGCTGCAAGGCCACCTGTCTCTTCCTCCTGTTTAACTTCATGAACAGGTAAGTAAGGATATCTGGGGTGGGGGTGAAAGTGCAGAAGTGAAAGTTGCACCTCTCACACTGCACCAGTGATGCTCTTTTGAGCAGGCGGGCAGGAGAAAAGCAAGAGAGAGGAGTGGCTGTCCACTGCCACCATTGCATTTTTTTTTTTTAGAAGATCGCTGGTCTCCTGCAGCAATCTGGCCGGACTTGGCCAAATCCATGGCAAAGGCCAAATTTTGCGGCCCTTTCCACAGCTGCAAAATCACAGGAGACTAGTGACCGTGATTATTTGCTCTATGAGAAGCATTTCAACATGTGAAGTATTGCTTTAAAGGACAATTTTAGAGGGATGACCATCCATTGCACAAATCATCTCGCTGTTAGATGTTTCTGCTTGAATGGAACATCTGTGCTATAACTGTGCACAATTTAAAGTTTATAATTGTTTTAGATTTTCTACCATCACTTGGGTAACGTACTTTACAAGCGAGTTAGAAAGTTGTAATACATGAAATGAAATGAAATGGGGGGTTCTATAAATATGAGGCTGAGGCCTGAAGGCTAGAAACTTTTGAGAAGTGCATCATGACAAAATGAAGCTTATACTGGCATTCAGTTATGAAACTGACTATTGTCATAAATAGCCAAAAATACTTCCTGCGTGGGGAAGCATTTCTGGAGATGGCATTTGTAGACCTGGCATTTGTCTCCTTGTTTACAATGACACTTGCTGGCTAGATTAAGGGTATGCTTGCACTGAAATCTGGAAGACTGATGTGGTTCTTGAGGAAACACTGCAGTTGTGTGGACTATAGGTACCAAAAACTGCTAGCTACAGTAAATGAAGCCTTGGCCTTGAGCCTCATCTCATCATCAACATGATAGTTTCTGAGAGGTGCAGCAAGAAACTGAAGCCCAGAAGGAGAAAGAGACATAGAAAAATCATTTTCACTGCATTCAAAAGTAGGATTGTCTTACAATTGTGCATTTAAAATATTATATCTTTGATCACAGGCTTCAAAATGAGTGGTTTAGAATTGTGAATAGGTTATTTACTCTTTCGGATAATAGAAAGACTAGGGGGCAACTCTATGAAGTTAGCATGTGGCACATTTTAAAACTAATCGGAGAAAGTTCTTTTTTACTCAACGCACAATTAAACTCTGGAATTTGTTGCCAGAGATGTGGTTAGTGCAGTTAGTATAGATGTGTTTAACAAAAGGATTGGATAAGTTCTTGGAGGAGAAGTCCATTACCTGCTATTAAGTTCACCTAGAGAATAGCCACTGCCATTAGCAATGGTAACATGGAATAGACTTAGTTTTGGGGCACTTGCCAGGTTCTTAGGCCTGGATTGGCCACTGTTGGAAACAGGATGCTGGGCTTGATGGACCCTTGGTCTGACCAGTATGGCATGTTTTTATGTTCTTATGGCCAGTGCTAAGGACTTTCGTGCGGAGGACCTGGCTTCAGTTCCTGGGCCAGATCTTCACTCCCCAGATCAGCTAGTGGTGAGGATAGTGTGGGGGCAGAATTCACAGCCCCTAGAGGAGGCAAGGATTACCAGTCATTGTCCAACAGCATCACCTCTTGGTCAGATGTAGAGCCCAGGATTACAGGATTAGGATGTCCTGGTCCATGGGCCCTGGCTAAGAACTGGGTCTATGATGCCCGAGCCACACGAACTAGAAGGGGAAGATGAATAAGAGACAATATCTGGATAGATGAGCATGAAGACTCATCATCATCTCATTTATTTGCTTCACGTTCTTCCAGTAATTGAGTTTGGAAGAGTGTTACAGATGGATAGGCCATTAATAGGCAGTAATGTAAATTGGTGAAAAATTTCATAATTGAGATGGGAGGGTTACAATGAGCATACGACACAGCCACAAGTGATAGCAACCATTTAGCAATGAGCAGTAGACATCGAAAACAGCAAGATAATTTAAAATCATAGACATATTTCAACAATATGTCAATATTCTCCTACCCTCACCCAGTCCCACACAAATTGGGGGATGGGTGAGGTAGGAGAACCAGGGGGTGAAGCTTTATAAATAGGAGATTGGGGGTGGGAAGGGGAGTAGCTTTTAGGCTGTATGGACAGTGCCAGGGGAAAGGGATTGTAGGAGCAGCCTAACATACCATGTGGGCTGAGATCAGAAACACAATTTGGGCAGCAAAACGTTGTAGAGTAAGCATGGTTCAGTGGAGAAGAACATCCAAGATGATTCAGCTACCCAGCCCTGAACGTTGGAGGGCGAGGATTACATATTTTTAAAATAAATAATCAAATATATATATGGTCTAAACACTTCAATAAATAGCCATGTCTTTAGTTTCTTCCTGAAGGTCAGTAGATCATGGCAAGCCAGTGGTAGCAAGTTCCAGAGGGGGGTGGGGGTGTCAAATCTAAAAAGGTCTTTTTTTCTCATGCTGGAGAGTCGTATTTCTTTGGGGGCTAGTACTACCAGACTAGAGTGTGGCAATGTGACCAGTGGGTGGGAGGGAGTGTACAGGAGAGTCAAGTTATCTAAGTAGAGCAGTGCCAAGCCCTTGAGTGTCTTGAAAGCCAAGACCAGAAGTTTGAAATTGTTGCAATAAGGGAAAGGGAGCTAGTGTAAGGTTTTTAAGCGTGGAGTGACCCAGTTGAACTTGCTAGTGTTGAGGAGGCAATGCGCTGCTGTGTTTTGAATGACCTGCAGGTAGTGATTTAGGTTTTTTTGGGGGAGATCAAGGTGGAAGGAGTTGCAATAATCCTGACTGGAGTTTACCCAGTCAGGACTATTGCAACTAGTCCTGAGTTTCTGTAGTTGTTAAAAAGCTGACTTTGTGACAGATAATATTTGAGCCTCAGTGGTGAGTTTGAAATTCAATTAGAAACCTAGGCTTTGGACTTGGTGGCTGAAGGGCACAGTAGCACCTTCTACAGTTACTTTATAATGGATATGGGTATGGCCAGTCTATCTGATTCATAGCACTTACATCTTTTGCGGATTTAACTTTACTTACAAGAAGCAGCCAGTCTGAGATCATCTTAAATCATTTGCTTATTTAATTACAGAACATTCCACTTTTCAGCACTTCAACGTGGATTACATTCAGGTACTGTAGGTTTATTCCCTATTCCCAGACGGTTTATAATCTCTATTTTGTATGTGAGGCAATGGTGGGCAAAGTGACTTGCTCCAGGTCACTAGGAGAGGCAATGGGTTTTGAACCATGGCTTCATGGGTTGGTAGCCCACTACTCTAACCACTAGGCTACTCCTCCACTCCCTTTGTTTTGGCTGGTCAGGGTCTGAGCCCAGGGGGCACAGTAGCTGAATATCTTTTATGTAGGAATGAAAGGGGATCTAGAAATCTCTAATTTGTTTGACAAGTGGAGGCAAGTGTGGTTGGCAAGATGGAGCCTTGTAGTACACCACATAGGAGGGGAAGCACCACATGGTGACCTGCAAGCCAAAGGAGCAGAAGGAAACTGCCAGTACCCTTTTTCTGCCCAAAAAATTAACTAATAGCAATTTAATGAAGGTTATGAAGCCATGATTGCGTTTCTGCTCTATAACTTGGGCATAGCTGAGTCCTTATCTTGCTAGCCACCCTGATTTCAGGATTTCTCAGCCCATAGGCTAGACAAGTTTTATAATATCATTCTCTCCCCATATGGTATTTCCAAGGACTGGATTAAATGTAGACAAGTTGGCAAACTCTTTAAGTAATCTTCCATTTAACTCCATTACTGAATAGACCACTTAATAATAATCAATCTTTCAGAGATAAATATAGATAGAAAGGTAAAGGTACACCCTCTATTTTATAAATAAAAGCATATTTTCTGTTGTAATGAAATGTTGCCACGGTTCTAGATTTATTATCATTTTCTTAATCCTTCTCTTGCTATATATCATCTGAGTAAAAATATTCTAAAATGCAGAAAAAACTATTTTGCAAAAAGAACAGAGAAATGTTTGTCTTCACTACCATCTGGAAAAAGACATTGTTTCCCAAGTACTCGTGCCATAAGTAAAGAACGCTGCTGCATGTTACATTCCCAGTTTGTTGGTTGCATATCGTTTCTTGTATGACTCCTAATACTGCCAAGCTCTCTGTGATTTGCCAGCAAATAAGCTCAAACTCAGCCTTTAAATTCCACGATATTTGATATCCCTGTCAGACAGGTACTATAAACCTGTGATGACAAAAATCACTTTGTAAAAGTTAAGCCTTACAATCTCCTAGCCATATATGCCTTTGGTCACAGGATCACGTTACCTCCAGTGAAATAGCTGGAAACCCACTGGTTGAAATGAAAGCAGTTACAGGCATGATTGCTGCTGAACAATAAGTATGCTTGCTTTGTGATATTCTGCTATTTTATGCTCAATTTCATTTATACAGCTACGGTGCAGTAATAATGGCATATGAAGCTTAGAATGTATAATTTTCTGAGTCAAGGTCATCAGAGAAATGACTTCATACATGACCATCCTAACTACACAAGAAAGAGCTCCAGCTGGATAGTACTTTACAAACGGGTGCCTAGGGTGGCACTATCAGGCCTTGTATACATGCTTGATACCTACTGATCCCAGTTAATAACAAATTGACTGAGAGCCATCAAGGTTTTTGCTGTAGGAGGACTTTGATTCCTGTAACAAGCAACATACAAGAATCCAGTTCATATGAAATGAGGGTAGTGCAGTCTCATGCTGAAAAGAGCAAGGGCTGCATAAAAGTATACATTGAATATTTTCTTTATTCCATTTCTCAACTGGTATCACTATGAAAATGTCCCACGATACTGGGGTGGTCCTCCCTGTTTCCCCCTTTCATGCTGCTACGGAGCTGTCAGCAATGGTTATGTGCAGCACCCTTTATGTGCAACGGAATAGTGGTTTCATGTTTTTTTATTCACTATTCTGTCCTTTTTAATCCCGAGCCCGGGGTGGTCACAGTTTGTGAGTGGAACTGCTGCAGAGCTAAGCACTGAACATGGGACTGAATTTACCCGCTGTCCCTCTGTTGCTGGGCTTTGCTCTATGAAAAGTTCTTTCAGGACCAAGAGCCACTGGTATAATCAGTGGGACTTTTGTGTACCACGCTGTGCTAGAGGATTGTACTTTGTTTATTCCCATTGTCCTCCTCATGTTTTCTTTGCTCTGTGAAAAGAATGCAGGATGGTGCTTTGATGATCTGATTAATTGCAGCATGGTGTTAGGTATTTTTAACACACTCAACAGGGAAATACAAGCCCATTTCTTATAGGCTATTCCTCTTACCTCCAGGGAATCCATCCCAAATCTCCAATCGGTCATAGCGACAGAACACTCCGCCTGGAGGATTAGAGTCTGGTTCTAGATCAAAGCTTTCAAACTCCAGTATGATCTCCAGCATCTTGGGTGCAAAGATAATGTAAGTACATTCCAGGCCATTGGGGTATTTCTCAGGGAACCCTGGAGACTTGATCACGCCAGTGGGTGCAGTAAAGTTTCTGGAACACTCAGGTCCTACATGACAAAGACAAAAACAAAAAGCATAATCTCTGCATAAAACATTCATCCAGCTGCTTTACATAGCAACTGTTAGCATGTAAAGGGATCTAATTCACATCTATTCCATTACCTCCAGTTCTACAGGGCAATTTGAAAATGTGCATTTGCTGTAAAAATATATGACAAATATGAAGTCATGTGGGAACAATAAAAGTGTAAGTTGTAGAATTCTTGACAGAGCCCCAGAGAAATAATTATAGTCCCTTCAAGCTTAAGTCTTTGCATTTCCAGGATGACAGCCTTTTTATTGGTGAAGTGCTATAGACTGCTGGCAGATTTGAATTCAGTGCAGTGGTTTTAGATTCCTAGACCAGTGACTCAGTAACTCTGCCAGATGTGACCTATGCCTTTTTGACAAACTAAATGTGAAAGGCAATTCGTACATGTGCCCGGGGGTGAGGGACTCACTCTGAGTAGTGTTGACACAGGTGCAGCAGTAAAAGTGCTGCTGTTAGTGTAGGCAGGGTAAACTGCGTGATTATGGGCAGCAGCGCTAGCAGAAACCCAATATCAATGCTGACACACTAACCTTCCCCCGAAACTAGCAACTGGGATACAGTTTTGAGTTCTGAAAATTGTCACTGGCTGGAATAAATGGGACTGAAAGGACAAGTTATTTAATCATAAAAATGTCAGGTCACCTGATCACTACTTCACATGGAGTCTGCCTCAACACGTCAAGCGCACGCATGCAGTATTTTTATGCTATTTCAAGATTTATCAAGCTGTAGCTAGACATGTCAGTGATTCAATTACTCATAACATAGGAAAGCAGGGTCTGCTGCACTAAGTGGCTGATTCACGCCTTTAGGAGTTGGAAAACAGGCTGAGGCAAACAGATATTCAAGCAGGCTGGCGAATAAAATTGTTTGCTATTCAAAGCTAGAACGAGAGGCTGTGCAGGAGCACGGACAGGGCAAAATTTAATGTTTAATGAGGCACTTTGGGGCCATCCAGCTCCGAGTCATGGAATGCATTCATTGCTTCACTTCTCTGTATCAGTCATGACATGTTGTTCTGGTGACAACGGCCCCCCCTATAGAAAAAGATGGGGAATCCACATTGAACATACATGGGCCATGATGTCTAAGGGCAAAAAGTCAAAACTGCCTACCCGCACACACTTCAGTTCCCACTCCACTTCATTTGCAAACACTCCGAAATATTTATCTGCCCTAGCTCCAGAGTAGTCAATGGGGATATCCCCACCAACATGAGTCCAGTAAAAGCCAGCACTAGTAAAATAGGGCACACACAGCTCACTTCAGTTTTAAAGCAGAAAATGTGAAGGGAAATGAAGACAAGAAAAAACATATACAGGAAAATGCAGAAAAAGTATGTTTCCACACAGCAGAGGCTAATTAAGCACCTTCTATGAAAAGAACTGTAAGGATTTTTGGACAATCAGGAGAACTAAAAAGAAGTAGTTAAGAAGATCTCAGTCTCAAGTGTTGAGGCTGGCACCGAGCTTCTCATGAAATAATTAACACATTTCAGCAGATCGCCATATACTGAGTCTTTATAAGAGGAATCATCACACACCACACCTTCTGTTCTAGCACATAATGCGAAAGGCAGAAGAAATGGATACCGATCCCATTTCCTGAGAGAATGAGTAGGGCTGCAGGGGCTTCATCATTTCAAAAAAAAAAAAAAAAAAAAGCCCACTGCTTGCAGTATCTAGGACTACAGGCAAGCCTCAGTATCTAGGGACCAGAGAGATACTGATACTCCAAAGGCTACCAGAAATCAACTCACTAGGTACAGAAAGGAGAGGAAGGCCTACAAGCCTAGCTTTCATCTCAAGGAAACGAGAGGCCTCAGTGGAAGGGTTAGTCTCACATTTCCCATAGCTCAATGGGGAATACTTTGGATCACTGACAATGTTACAAAACCGCAGACATAGAATCACATTCATGCTACTGTAAATAGCATTGACGTGACATCCATGGGCCTATATACTATTCTGGAAGGTTACTGCAGGTAATTTTTCAAAAATAACGCACGTGACCAATCAATTCCACTTTAACTCGTGTTTACTAAAATAATGACATGCACAAAAAGAGACACAAAAAAAGGACACACTCCCACAGACCTGGGATCCAATTTCCTCCCTTTCCCCACTACAAATCTCAAATCCATGAGCGGAGCCCATCCCGCTTGCACTAGAAGAAGGGGGAGGCCTCCAGGCCGTGAGCAGTGGGAGCACTGGGCGGCCGCCTAGAGTGCCATGGGTCAGGAGCCGGCAACTGCATAACCTTTTCTTCTTCCCGCCCCCCCCCTCCCCCCGCGGCCCGGAAGAGGAAGTGGCGGGTCCGCGCGGGCGGGAAGAAGGAAAGGTCATGCAGTCATAGCCCGATGAGGGAAGAAAAGCAACAGCGCTGTCCCCCACCCTCCTCACCGCAGGTGCAGGAAGTAGAGCCGTGCCAGCCCCTGTGCTGCCTCAAGAAAAATGAAGAGTTCCCCATCTGTTGCGGTGGCTGAAGGAGGAAGCTACTGCTGTGCTTCTGATGGGAAGTGGGGTAAGAAGTGAGAGAGTGTGTTTGTGTCAATGAATGTGTTAAGAGTCTGTGGGTGGGTGCGTGTGTATGGGAGTGAGGGTGCATGTTTGTGTGTGAGAGAGGGAGCTGTGTGAAGGGGTGTGTATGTGTGAGAGAGGTGTGTATGTGTGAGAGAGAGAGAGAGCCTGTGTGAGGAAGAGGGGAACTGGAGATCACTGGGCGGGGAGCAGGGGCAGAGAAGTGAGAGGGGGAGGAGGGATGGGAGAAGTGAATGGGGGAAGGAGGGACTGAGAAGTGAATCCTGGGGAGGGGGGTGCCAAAGGAAGTATCCACCCTGGGTGCCAAATACTTTAGGTACGCCACTGTCTTATCATATTACACTGATTTACCAAGTCAGAAGATGCCACAGAAGACATTATTGAGGTTCATGATGGGATTTCCCATATTTTCTGATCACTTCCTTCACTCCCTAGGTGTCCTTAATCTGTTGCACAAGACCTATTCCCTGCAAGGCACTCACCGTTCCTCACACCACAGATAGAGGTGCAGGTCCCAGGGTAAATCAGCCTGTGGGGGCAATCTTAACATTTGCATTTAGTTAAATGCTTGCTATGCTGAGGTATAAGCAACAACTTCCCCTGCCCTTTTCCTCATCCCTCTCCCCCCCCCCCCCAACATGACCCTCTTCTGCTTCTTTTTGCCAGTAGGAAGAGAGCAGTGTGACTGCATTTTCATCTGCTGGCTTCACCTTGAAGTATGAATGTGTGGTGCCAGGAGATCCTGTGAGACCATGTGGCCCGGCACATTTTAGATTTCAGCTCGAAGTCAACAGATGCGGAGACAGACACAGCTAAGAGCCGCTACTCTCCTCCTGTCAATAGGAGGGAGGGGGGGGGGAGCAGAGAATCACACTGGGGAGAAGGCAGGGTTAGAGGGACAACAGCTTTGTTGGAGGAGGGGCGAAGAGGCCTCCACTATTGCAATACAGCTGCTGCGAGTGGGCTGGGTGGGTGATAGACTGGTTGAGAAGTACCTGCTTACCAATGTGCTGGGACCCCCAATGCTTGGAGCCCAAATGGTTGCCCTGATTCACTCTACCCTAGGGATGGACTTGGGGTTACAAAGGGAGGACGACACAACACTACAACCACCATATTAAGAGGCTGAAATGGACCTTTCCTCTCTTGCTTCATCTGAGTCAGACTAAAATATAGGCAATGCCCTAGACAGAGAGGTTCCTGTAAGGCAATCAACTTCTTACCAGAATTTGCAGCAGTTGTTGGATCTAGAATGAGATGTGACCCATGATAGCAAGTTTATTTAGAGAAACAACATGAAGTGTTGAGATCTTTAGTGACTTCTCACAAGAATCAGCAGGCTCAACATGTTGCTTACTTATTTGTCATGTGTGAGGAACAGGAGACTAATACTGCAACCGTGCCTCAAATGTTTGATCAAAATTTGATTATTTATTTAATTTATTTATTTAAAATAATTTATATACCACTTTATAAAATTTGTTTTTGTCAAAGTGGTTTACATTGGAAAGGGTAATAAAATAAAAAAGAATAAAATAAAATTATAGAAAAGGTAATAAATAAATAAAATTAAAATTAAAAGTACTGATATTTGAGCAATATTTGACTGGCACATATTAAATCTAATAGGAGAAAAATCTACACTTCGTGTAGGGGGACACCTCAACATGTCTTAAAAGTATTTTTTAAAGATTCAGTTCTTTCGAATAAGAGGTAAAACTTGATGAAATTATAAGGCCTTATATTTTTTTTACACATCTCTACCTTTCTACATATTAAATCTGACATATAGAGAACAGCATGGTACAGCCGTCCTGCACAGTTTCAGAGAGATCTTGCAAAGAATCAGTGCCAATGGAGTCATGCTATAGTTTGCCAACTCCACTCAGCAAGCAGGTTGGCTCCAGATCAAGAGGTAGGATAGCAGATAAGGAGGTTGCAGATTTTAAGATCCCTCATCAAATTTGTGAGAGATGAACATCAGAAAGTACTCAGAGCTCCCCTTCGCCTTGGAGAGATGCCGTTCCTCAGAGTCCACCACTGCTCAGTAGGTTCCATGCTCATGAACAATCAGCTCCAAGAGCCAGGGATTCTGGCAGCAGCAGGTCATGATATGTGTCTGTATGCAAAGGCAGACTGTCATCCATAAGACCGGTAACTCTTCCCAACCTAGACCTCAGCTCTTGGGTCCCCTCCCCCCCCCACCTTTTTTTCTCCATATTTCTATAGTTGGACGTTGCTAACCTCCATACTATTTTCTTTCTTTCTTTCTCATTTCTTATATACCATTCATCAGATGCCAGATCTGGCCAGAGCGGTTTACAATAAAATACAATCAAATGCAATCAATGTATACATATTCATAAACTAATAAACTAATAATCATGCTCTCCCCTTGCATGGTTGTACTCCGCAGCATCCTTTGGTGGAACCTGTGCATCCTGACAGAGAAGCAAGGTACGGCTTCAAGAAATATAGTGTGATGGGGGTGCCCATTTTGCCCCTTAAAAGGTAGCTCTGACCCTTCAAATATATCTGGTGAAATGAACCCCAAAGACTATAAAATCCGCACGTTGTGAGTTTTACCCATAAACCTGTGAACTAATAAGGAAAATTCTATAGCAATACCTAAGAACGAGAGAAAAACTAAAGTGCACTAACTATAGAGCCCCAACTGTTGATTTTTCTTGAAATGAATCTAATCTTCTATTGGGACCCTCTTCATCCATATATATGTAGAGAATGTCTACTAAAGAAGCCTTATTTATTTATTTATTTTTACCAAAGGAATATACCAATCTATTAAGTGGGGAGAGAAAAGAGTAGGTTTAGTAGGTTTATAGTTCCACCATGTGGGAGACTGAAATGATGGAGTTTTTGCCTATCCAAGGTGCCATTTTGAGGCATGGATTAAGAGTTACTTTTTAGAGGAAGCATGCTACTCTGCTTGCTCCTTTGTTTGTTTTGGGTTTCTTGGAAAAAAAATCCCCACCTTGGATATGAAATAGAAGTCAAGATTCCATTTGCCCTCTTAGAGAATCCAGCCGTTATCCCATCTTTCCTCATTTTGGGTTATTTTTGGAAAATGATTTTATTTTTACCATTCATTTGAGTTCCCTTTGGGACCCAGGCACTCAGAAAATATAATCCTCAAATGAGAGTAAAAGTTTCTCATTCGAAGAGACTCAATAACCTTCCAGAGGTTACTGAAGGAACGAGTCCTCATTTATTCCTTAGAGGGGGAGAAGGTGGATTTGGAGAAGAACAGTGGCATTCACCCAATGTTAACCACCATGTTATCGCCTAGATAGTGAAAAGAAGAAAGGAGAGATGCCTTTCAGATATCAACAAGGACAGTGAGGAGCTTAGACTTGGAAGTCTATTCATCTGGATAAGGGTATGCTTTATGGGACTTAAAAGTGTACTGTCTAAACTAAATTACAGAAACCTGAATCCTGAAATTGTGAGGGAGCTCCAAAACTACCTTTATAATTGGCCAAGGGGCAGGAATGTATTAAAAGATGCATTAAGCAATACAAAAATCAAGGATTTATTGAAAAACTAAACCTATAAATGGATTAGAATGCATGAGGAGATGTGAATAATTATTTTCACTATTCCATCATGAAGTGTCAGTGAAGTTAAGTGGGAAACCACAGTCAGCTTCCAGCATAATTATTAATGCTATATTCAAAGACTGTCTTAACCATTCTCAGGGCCTTGAAAAGAAGTCTTTTCCCCTGACAGGGAATCCTGGAACTTTGAGAGGGATTTAAGAATTGTATGTGAAGTTGAATGCCTTAAGCCTGTTGAAATTAAAGTTGACCCTGGGGCTCCTTAGGGAGGTTTTTATGCCAGAGGTTACATATATAATGCCCTTGGTGGTGCCAGTCTGTCAGCAACTGGTGGGGGGGCATGTTTTCCCTCCCTAACCACTGCAGGATGCCCACTCTCATCCCGTGGATCTCTTCTCGGCCCAGCCCTTACCAAATCATGGTTTGAATTTTTTTTTTTTTAAGTTCGAGGCTGGGTCCAAGTTCTGGCCCCCCCACCCCCGATCATCCACTGAGCCTGCTTCAATGAAAGCCCCTTTCCGCCCCCAGGAACAGCCCATGGACATTGTCCTCACTCCAGCCCTTACCAGGGGGCTTCCAGATGCAGGAGCCATCCCCTGGTACTCCTGCTCCTCTTCCCATTAGCAAAATGGTCGCTGGTCAATCCAAGGGCCAGCACGTTTTTGTTGTACAGCAGAATCAGGGCATTGGCAAAGCCTCAGGATGGGGACAGGAGCGATGGATCTTTGATGGGGTAAGAGCTGGGGTAGGGAGAAGTTGGGGGGGACGGACCTAGGGGGTCTTAAGGGGCTTGGTTGAATAGGGTTTGATGGGCAGGAGAAGGGGCTTCTTTCATTCCTTATATCTTTTACTTTCTCTTTTATTTTGAAATGGGGGCGGGGGGTGTTGTTTCTTTCCTTTTGGATTATGGGAGGGGGATTATGGGATAATGTGCACCTTTAGTGTTTGCTTTACTTTTGACTATGGGAAGAAGAGAAAGGGGGCCAGAGAAAGATTAAACAGCATTGGTACAGTGAATGTACATCCTTATTGTGTGCTGAATTGCTATTGTGTTGAAGTTGTATTAGGAAGTTTCTGTAACAGAAGATCCTGAAACTTTAGATTATTCCCCACCAATAAAAGAACTTGTGTTGTTACCAGTGACAACATCAAGGTGATCTCTCTAAAAACTGGCCTATCTGGAGAGAGGCTTACACATGGTCAGTGTTTTGGATTGGGGACGGTTTAGGAAAAAAGGTTGACCTCCAGGGTGTGGGAGTTGTAAATGGGTAGTTGCTATATGAGGACTGACCTTTGCTTTTCACAGATTTGTGTGCATACTACAATAAACTTGAATAGTACAAACCCTACAGGTCATGCTGCTGCAATTGAAAGCAGGAAAGTAGGAGTAGGAGGCAGAGTTATATTGTAGACTGGGGACTAGTTAAAAGGCCAGAAGCAGAGGGTAGGACTAATTGGTCAGTTTTCCAAATGGAGATTGGTGATAGTCCAAGTGTCTATAATTACAAACTCTCCTGAGCTAAAAGATTCCAATTTATCCCTGTCAACTGAAAAGCAGAATGTAAATACAAACAAAAATCACACTTTGAAATGTTTGTATGCTAATGCCAGAAGTCTAAGAAGTAAGATGGGAGAATTAGAATGTATAGCAGTGAATGATGACATAGACTTAATTGGCATCTCAGAGACATGGTGGAAAGAAGATAACCAATGGGATACTGCTATACTGGGTACAAATTATATCACAATGACATAGAGGAGCATCTTGGAGGCGGGCGGGGTGGCGCTTTATATCTGGGATGGCATAGAGTCCAACAGGATAAAGATCCTGCATGAGACTAAATGCACAATTAATAAGCAATAGTAGCTTATGATCTATCTAATGTTTGGGTACTTGCCAGGTACTTATAGCCTGGATTGGCCATAGTTGGAAACAGGATACTAGGCTTGATGGACCCTTGGTGTGACCCAGTATGGCATATCTATGTTCTTATGTTCTTATTAGTGGAATATTATAGGGATCAGTACTGCAACCTGTGCTGTTTAACATATTTATAAATGATCTGGAAAAGGGAATGATGAGTGAGGTGATCAAATTTGCAGATGACACAAAATTATTCAAAGTTGTTAAAATAGCAGCAGACTGTGAGGAACTGCAGAAGGACCGTGTAATACCAGGAGACTGGAAAAGTACAAACTGATGCACATAAGGAAAAATAATCCCAACTACAGGTACATGATGCTGGGTTCTGTAGTGGGAATCACTACCCAGGAAAAAAACCTTGGAGTCCTTGTGAACAATACTTTCAAATCCTTTTCTCAGTGTGCAGCGGTGGTCAAACAAGCAAATAGAATGCTAGGAATGGAGAATAAAACAGAAAATATTATATTGCCTCTGTAATCAAGCCATGGTGCACCTCACTTTGAGTAGTGCAGAGAAAGATAAAAATGATAAAGAGGATGGAACATCTCTCCTTTGAAGAGAGGCTACGCAGGTTAGGGATCTTTAGTTTGGAAAAGAGACAGCTGAGAGGACATGATAAAAGTTTATAAAATCATTTATTGGGGTGAAATGGGTAAATAATACTAAAACAAGGGGATACTCTGTGAAACTAACAACCAGCAGATTCAAAACAGATCATAGAAAGTATTTTTTTTCACTCAGCACTCTATCATAGAGTAGTATAGAGGGGTTTGAAAAGAGGTTATGATAAGTTCTTGGTGGAAAAGTCCATAACACATTATTAGTCAGGTAGAATAAAATAAAACTATTGCTATCCCTGGGAGTGAGTAACAGCATTTAGATCCACTATGGGATCTTCCAGGTACAAGTGTCCTGGATTGGACACTTGTACCTGTACTGTTGGAGATGATGCTGGCCCTCAATGTACTTTGGTCTGACCCAGCATGGCAGTTCTTATGTTCTATGTTCTTAAGTTATGGATGTGATGGATGTGAGGAACTTGAGGCCATGAGTATAGTATGATGATAATTCCACCACGCCAGGAGAAGTGCAGCAGTGGAGAGACTTTTGTTTCCTATGCTTTCACAGAAAAGTAACATACAGGATTAATGGTACCGTTTATACCATTTGCAAATGAAATTGTGAGAATTTTTTTTAATTGAAATATGTTGCAATCTGTTGCAGTTACTGAGGTGCTGTCGCTTTAAAAGCAGTACTAAAATGTGACTTTTTCAGATGCTATTTCAATGAATCAGAAAAGGCGCAGAATAGCTCCCATGATTTTCCATGGGGGGGGGGGGGCGGGGGAGTGAACACGTAAAATTATGAGAAAGTGGTCCAATGTGCAAGAAAAATTACCTGGGTACCATTACCTTGATCCTCCGCAGCACTTAGATGGATAAGTGTGCCGCTGAATAGACCCAGCTAAATAATATCTGAGTAACTTTAGGGCTAGTATTTTGCTGACCAAATTTCCCTAGTTAATAGAGATGTGAATCGTGTCCTCGATCGTCTTAACGATCGATTTCGGCTGGGAGGGGGAGGGAATCGTATTGTTGCCGTTTGGGTGTTTAAAGTATGTGAAAATCGTGAAAATCGTGAGCCGGCACACTAAAACCCCCTAAAACCCACCCCCGACCCTTTAAATTAAATCCCCCACCCTCCCGAACCCCCCCCCAAATGCCTTAAATTACCTGGGGGTCCAGCGGCAGTCCGGAACGGCAGCGGTCCGGAACAGCCTCCTGAAATTGAATCGTGTTGTCTTCAGCCGGCGCCATTTTTCAAAATGGTGGCGCAAAATGGCGGCGGCCATAGACCAACCCAATTCGACTGCAGGAGGTCGTTCCGGACCCCCGCTGGACTTTTGGCAAGTCTTGTGGGGGTCAGGAGGCCCCCCCAAGCTGGCCAAAAGTCCCTGGGGTCCAGCGGGGGTCCGGAAAACGATCTCCTGCCGCGAATCGTTTTCCGTACGGAAAATGGCGCCGGCAGGAGATCGACTGCAGGAGGTCGTTCAGCCAGGGTTCCGGACCCCCACTGAATGACCTCCTGCAGTCGATCTCCTGCCGGCGCCATTTTCCGTACGGAAAACGATTCGCGGCAGGAGATCGTTTTCCGGACCCCCGCTGGACCCCCAGGGACTTTTGGCCAGCTTGGGGGGGGGCCTCCTGACCCCCACAAGACTTGCCAAAAGTCCAGTGGGGGTCCGGAACGACCTCCTGCAGTCGAATCGTGTTGGTCTATGGCCTCCGCCATTTTGAAAAATGGCGCCGGCTGAAGACAACACGATTCAATTGCAGGAGGCCGTTCCGGACCGCTGCCGTTCCGGACCACCGCTGGACCCCCAGGTAATTTAAGGCATTTGGGGGGGTTCAATTTAAAGGGTCGGGGGTGGGTTTTAGGGGGTTTTAGTGTGCCGGTTTTCCTGCCCTCCCCCTTCCCCCGATTTACGATTTTTTGACAATAAATCGGGGGAATTGGTATTGTATCGTGGCCCTAACGATTTTTGACGATTTAAAATATATCGGACGATATTTTAAATCGTCAAAAAACGATTCACATCCCTACTAGTTAACTTCAGTTGGGTAGTGCTAAATATCAGTGCTCACTGACTACAGTTTAGCTCCATCTCCGGGGCACCTCCATTACCATCTCTTTCTATCCAGGTAAATTTTGTGTGGATAAACAAATTATCCGGGCAAAATGTAGCCAGTTAGCATGGGGGGTGGGGGGGGGGGGGTGTGGAATTCTGAAATCCCAGTTTCTGTCTGGGTGACTTCAAAAGTTACCCAGACAAAGCCTTTGAATATTGACCTCTACATTTTTCTTCCCACCAGAAATAATGGGAGCTATGCAGACAAGAGGAATGATGGATGGATTTACTTCTGCTCTGAGCTAGGTTAGAGACAGTCAGGCTAGGGAGCTCGGGACTGCAAGGAAAAGTTGTATTTCTATATGGGGTAAACAAACAGTTCTGGTGTGAATGGAGGCAGAAATAAATATAAGGAGGATCTGCCTCCGGTTCACTTTAAATATCTTTATTTGGGTTCTTGAAGATAACGTTTTGAGAGTTTGAAAAAAACATTGATCAAATGTAGCTTTTCATGACAGTTGGTATTTTGGAAAATCAGACGTTTGGAAGCTACGTGCCTTTTGGGAGTCCAAAGCAGTCAGTGGCGAATTGACCATCAAGCATTTTTTTTTATTATAAATACAAAATGGTAGATCCCCTTTATTGCATCAGGCCCACTTGCATATAACATGATTTGGTTATTGCTTGCTTTTATTTTACATGTGCATGAAGATGCTTAGGCTTGCTTCATAAGCTATTTACGGAAAATGTCATAATGCCTCCGTATCGCTCCATGGTGAGACCGCACCTTGAATACTGTGTACAATTCTCACCACATCTCAAAAAGATATAATTGCGATGGAGAAGGTACAGAGAAGGCAACCATAATGATAAAGGGGATGGAAAAGCTCCTTTATGAGGAAAGGCTAAAGAGGTTAGGGCTGTTCAGCTTGGAGAAGAGACGGCTGAGGAGGGATATGATAGAGGTCTTTACAATCATGAGAGGTCTAGCACGGTTAAATGTGAATTGGTTATTTACTCTTTTGGATAATTGAAGGAGTAGGAGGCACTGCATGAAGTTAGCAAGTAGCTCATTTAAAACTAATGGGAGAAAATTATTTTTTCACTCAACGCACAATTAAGCTCTGAAATTTGTTGCCAGATGATGTGGTTAGTGCATAAGTTCATGGAGGAGAAATCCATTAACTACTATTAATCAAGTTGCCTTAGAAATAGAAAATAGCCACTGCTATTACTAGCAACAGTAACATGGGTAGATTTAGTTTTTGGGTACTTGCCAGTACTTGTAGCCTGGTTTGGCCACTGTTGGAAACAGGATGCTGGGCTTGATGGACCCTTGGTCTGACCCAGTATGGCAATTTCTTATATTCTTACTTATTTTACCTGATAAAATAATGTATATTTTTCAAAATAATAATTCTTTGTGAAAAATGTGGATATATCAAGTGTAATTTTTAAAAACAATTTTCATTGCTAAAACAGTGCTTTTCCCATGCAATGGACTTTTAGAAAATTGCCAGCCCTGTGTGCGGGTAACTTTCTTGCCTAGTGCCACTGCATGCGTACCTCTCCCTGCAATGGGAAAAGGTGTTCCTGGGGAGAGGGGCTTACTCTTATGCACATACTTTTGAGTTTTCAAAAGCATGCACATGTCGGAGAAAACTGCCCATACAAATTAGCAGCTATAAATGTGTGCGGCTAGTTTTTCTGGGATAAATTTTCAAAGTGAAAATATGAACATACTTTCCTTTTGGTAACTAGTACAAAGTCCATGAGGGCAGTTAGACATTTACCCCCCTAATGAAAAAATACATCAGAGTGTATTATGAGATGTGCTATAGGAATCAAATACACTAAGAGGTTTTTTTTCAAAGACCTGGGGCCAGTTACTGTTTCTTCCACAGTCCCCTTTCCTCAGAGGTCATTGAGGGTGGATAAGGAGAGAGATGGTTATGAAACCTGGGGAGGTTGCCTCCCCTCCCTTCCATGTTTTCATCTCTTTTTCCCCCATTTCTTCATGCACTCAAGATCTTGCTGTGTGCAAGGATCACTCAACTTGTCATCCGCTGCCCTCTGACCTCCCAACCTGCCACTAGTCTCCCTTTCTTCCAGCCGAGGTCTGGCCGTTGACCCCTTCTTGCACTCAACCACGGCCCGATGAGTTAGACAGGGCCAATGCAATGTAGGACTAACATTATAGAAGGAGATGACGAGTGACATTGCTTTGAGAAGCAGATTGTCCTAGAAAATTGAAGTATATGACTACATTCTGCTGTTTATCCCTCTCCTCCCTCCTCCTCTTTTTCCTTACCTTCTCTCTCTCTCTCACCATTCACTTACATCATCATTTCCTGTTAAAGCAGTCAAAATGTTTCTCCCCCAAACAAACTGCTTGTGAATTTTATAGTATGTGCATTTAAGACCCGTGCACGGTTCCTGGCGCTCGCACACGGACGCGCCGATTTTATAACGTTCGTCTCTTATAAAATCCTCCGTCTGCACGCACATGTGCACCTGATTTTATAGCAGCGAGCGTATGGGGGGGGGGGGCAATTTGACATTATGCGCGCGGCAACGGATTAGGCCTTTTCACTGTTCCCTCCCAGTCCGCTCCAATAAAGGAGTGGACTGGGAGGGAACTTCCTAAACCACCTACCTAACCTGCTTCCCTTTTCCCCTATCCGCCCCAACCCCTAAATAACTTTTTTTCCCCTTTGTTTTAAAACTTACCTGCTCTCTGAAAAGTAGCAGGTTGTGCGCGCTGGTTGACTGTCGGTGTGTGCTTTAGCGAGACAGTGCCTAATGGCGCTGTCCCGGCCCACCCACGCCCTTCTCATGCCCTGCCCAGACCTCGCCCCAGCCCGCCCCTTTTTGCCAAACCTGTTCTTCTGCACATATGGGACAGATACGCGTATGGCCGCGGGCGTTTGAAAATCCCCACGCGCGTTTCTGCCCATTTCGGGTTTTAAAAATCCGGCCTTTGGTGTATAAAGTGTTTCTGCCATGTCTGCTAAAATTTTGTAGTGAATAAATTAGCGCATGATTAATTAAACATAATGATAACTTTAGCATACTTATTATGCATTCACCTCTATCTCATTATGCTGATTAGCATGCACCTAAATATTCGTTTACTCTCCATTTAGGATAGGAGGGTACTTTTCAAACAACCTGTACAGGAAAGTCAGGGAAAACATGCATAAGATACACCAGTTTTCAAAGCGGACTTATGAGCATTTGAAAATTATCCCAGCAAAACTACCCTGCACAAGTTACACCTGCTATTTAGTGCACACAAATTTTTCCTGAAAACTTATGCCCAGGTAGCGAATTCTGTGGAATCCAGCTAAAAGGATTGATCCATTTGTCACAGGGATTGTATTGCAGGTTTGTGTCTGAAATATAGTTTCACGCTCTTCATTTCCTGAAGTGCGACGATTAGCCCCACCCACCTGATGACGTAGTGTTCTCAGCTCCTCTCGCTAGACCCGCCCTGATGCCGGAGGTTCTGTGCACTGAAGGAGCACGACTAGGGAGCATCAACATTTTGGCTTATCGTGTCTCCTCTTGATGTTATGGTCAAGTTTACATTATTTTATCTTATCTTTTTCTGATTTATGAGTTATGTTTTGTTTTTCATTTACTCAATGTCCTATTCTTGTCAAATTCCTTTTAGTTTGGGGAAAAGCAAGTACTTAGCCAGTTTTCACACTGAAAATCTTTCTGCCTCGTAGACTACCCACTCTCCAGGAAATGATGCTTTCTTTTTCTTTTCAGAAGATGTATACTCACCAAGTTGCTTTTCCCTCTCTGCTTAGATGTGCTGTACTTAATGTGCCCTCCATTATTAATAGACCACCTTATATTATCTCTTGAACTCCATCTTTTATTTAAAACTGAAACTTGGTTAAAGCCTGGAGACTTATGCTGTCTAAAACAATCCTGCCCTCCCAATTATAGCTTTCATCACAAAGATAGGCCTAAGCATAAGGAGGGAGGAGTAGTAATTATTTTTCTTAGTGCTTTTCCCATTAAGGAGTTTTCAATTAAGTTAAACTTGGCCACAGAATTCCTTTTTCTGCAATTGCACAAGGCTACCAAGTTCAATATATTACTAATTTATCAACCACCACCAGCAAATAGTTGGCAATTATAAGATTTAATTAATTGGTTAATGAATGTTCTTTGTGGAGTTCTCATTTCATCTTATAGGGAAATTTAAACTTAAATGCTAATGAGCTTGATAATGTCATGGAATCCTGTTTCTTCCAGTCATGTCAGATATATTCTTAACTCACTAGGTAAGCCTACCTATCCATAAAATTGGCCACACATTGGATCAAATTTTTTCCTCAGAAAGAATCAACCTCCAGATGGATTCCGTCAAATATGTTCCTTTTACTTGGACCGATCACTTCATGATTATTTATTATTTATTTATTTATTTAACATTTTTCTATACCGTCATTTGGTGGGAACCGTCACAACGGTTTACAATAAGGCACATAAAAATAAAGCTAACGTATCTTAGGTTACATGGGTGCCATTTAAGGGTCGGTAACATAGTTAGTAAATGAAATTAATTGGTAAGTATAATGAGTCATTTCCAATTTAGATTGTAACAGTTTAGGTTACTAGATTACCTTTATCATTGTACTTTCACCCTTTTGCTGAGGTTTAAAAGAATGAAACTTGATCTGATTAAAATTACACACATATTGATTTTGGTTATGTGTTTGTTGTTCAATTGCTTGTACCTGCTTTACCTTAAGTGCTATTCTCCTTTCTCTTTTTTGTACGCTAGTTTAAAGAGCCAGGTTTTTAGATTTTTTCTAAAGGTTTTGCTGTTGCTTTGTAGTCTCAACTCTGTGGGCATGGTGTTCCAAAGTTTGGGTCCTGCCAAGGATAGAGCTCTTTCTCTTACTTGTGTGAGTCTAGCTGTTTTGACTGATGGAATTGTGAGGAGTGCTTTGTTGGCTGATCTCAGGTTCCTATTTGGGACTTGTACATGAAGGGCTGTGTTCAGCCAGTCTGCTTTTTCATTGTGTATTAATTTATGTATGGTGCATAGAGTTTTGTACTGAATTCTTTGTTCAATGGGTAGCCAGTGTAATTCTGCCAGGGTTTCTGTGATGTGGTCTCTTTTGCTTTTGCCGGTTAAGATTCTAGCAGCTGTGTTTTGTAATATCTGTAGTGGTCTTAGTGACGTGTATGGTAGGCCTAGCATGTGTTTTGTAATATCTGATGTGGTCTTAGTGACGTGTATGGTAGGCCTAGCATATTTTTTCTTTGTCCCAGGTGGTTTTATATACACCACCTAAGATCAAAATCCCTGTAAAAAAGGACTAAAGATCTTGATCTTGACAAATTAGTACAGGCTACTGAATTCTCACCAAAATTCCCTGCCCTTCCTCTGGAGGAGAAAATCTGAGACTGGAATCGTAATTTGAGGAAGGCTTTCAATCAGGTAGCCCCTGTTGGTTACTGCACTCATAAGGACAGTGACAACTCACTATGATATCACTCAGGCCTGAGAACTCTAAAAAAGGTAAATATGTCACCTTGAAAAGAAATGGAGGAAAGTTAAGCTAAGTGAAGATGAATCAGGCATCATTCATTGCCAGTAAAGCAGACAAAAAGGAACTATTATAAAAATATTCTTGCCAAGACTAGCAATAGGCCAAGCAGCTTTTCGGTGTAATATCTCATATTTCAGGATTTCAATCTGAACATTGTTCTTCCTCTGGTATACTCACTGCAGAAAGTTTTATACATGGTTTTGATTCTAAGATTTGTGAAATTAGAACAGAGTTTCTGTTCCATTTAAGCCCAGTGTGCCAGGACTATGTCTATCACGGACCCCATAATAGATATATCTTATGCCTCAGACATCACATCGACATCGAGGGACCTTGGAAGTAGCATTATCAGGATTGGGAGACCCATTGGTTACCTCAGTGCCAGTAGCCATCAGGAAACTCAGAGACAAACCATCAACTGGCTCTTCACATTCAAAGAAGGCATGTGTCTTTGACACCAGCATCAAGGAGTTCCAATGCCAAGCATCAAAGGAAGCTGAAGAAGCATTGGCATTGCTCTCCATTGATGCCCTATATGGGAACGGGAATGGTCTGGTGTCTTCCAAGAGCCCCCTGAAGCTGACCATGCCGGTGCCAGGTACGATGCCAATTCCTGAAGAGGGATTGGGGTCGATGCCTGCTGCCATCTTGGGGATCTCTGGTTCCTCAAGGGAATAAGCTTCCCCAGGCAAGGATGAGACCAGAAACAAAATGCTGGACATCCTTCAGTTCATGGAAACCTTTAGGAAGTCATGACAGTCCTAATACATAAAATCCTTCAGGAGGTACAGAGAAGGATTTGGGAGATCCCCCTCTCTGTGGCTCCCATTAACAAGAAAACAGATACAATTTATCTCATCAAGAAGGATCCTGGATTCCACAAGAGACAGCTGCCACACTAATCTATGGTGGTCAAATGTGCTCTCGAGAAGACCAAGTAGGGTCAGTGCAAGAGTATTTGGCACCCTAGGCAAACCTTTTGGTCATGCACCCCCTTTCCAACTTACCTAATGGTGGCAGCTACAGCACAGCACTCCATCCTAATGGTGGCAGTGGCTCTAGCACAGTGCTCCTTTCTTTAGCAGAATTAGATCTGGAACAGCGCCCTTCTATGACTCACACTAGCAATATTTTCTCACACCTCATATTTTGGCACTCTAGTGACTGCCTAGTTTGCCTAATGGAAGTACTGGCCCTGAGGCCAAGAGGACTAGGACTCATTCCTCAGTACTTCAGGGAAGGAGTCCAGACCCTTGAACATTTTGAGAGGAAAGTTTTCCAGCGGCTATAGTCAATACTCACATAGCCTCCTACTAGGTCTTCATGGGCTAATACATGTGGGACCTGCTGAAGCAAATGCAGAGGGTGGTTGAGCAGCTTCCTCAAAAGCAGCAAGATGCCCTCCAGTCGCTGGTGGACAAGGACACACATAGCATCGGCTATGCTGCTGAATATCCCCGAATAAATAGCTAATTAGCTGGATAAGTCTTATCCGGCTAACTTTAGACCTGCTATTGAACAGGTCTGACTTATCCTGTTAACATAGCTGGATAAGTTTGAATATCGCTTACTTATCTAGCTATGTTAACCGGATAAGTAGCTCCTTCCTGAAATTCCCATTTTCCGCCTACAACTTAGCCGGATAAACGCAGCCAGATATTTAGTCACTGCCACTTAGCCGGATAAGTACTTACTTATCAGTACTTACTTATGCGGCTAAGTGGCCAGAATTTTGACCTCTATGAATAGAAATGTTTTCATTAGTGTCCATTGTTGATTACAGTTTAGCTCACTTCATCATTATTGTGAAGTGTTTGTAGGATGCCATCTCAAATAGGGACCTCTGTGGTTTTTAAAACTTATATACTACCCTTTTGTTGGTCATATCCTTCAAAGACTACCAGTTTCCCCTGGATTAACAGATACTAGAATAAACTACTACAATTGTATTTAATTATCCCATAATGTTTGATAATATTAGTTACTTGACATCCTCTCCTAGATAAGTGTTTGGGTCTTAAACATTTAGGATTGTTTGACTATTGTAAAGATGAATTTTTGTTATCATCATGGTTTTCTGAACTCTTCAGGGACTTTGGATCACACATTATGGACTAACAAGTCAATCTTTCTCCAAACTCAAATTCTTGTACTTGAAAGTTTAGTCTTCTGATGAGTACCTTCTCTGTGAGATGTGAACCTGGATCATAAGATACTTAGCAATAAACTGTTTCACTAACCTGTCTTGAAAACTTCATAGCGGATGGAGAATCCTGCTCCATGAGTTTCATAATCAGAGACGAATCTGATAAAAAAATATTGTCCTGTGGACACCAGAGGAGAAGGAGCAATCTTTCCACAGTATTTTCCTGCCAACCGTCCATGTACATTGTTCCCATCAATCACTTCCACGTAATCGTACCTGGTGGATAAATAGAAAGAAAAGCAAGAATTAGCTTTCAGGGAAGAAGCTCTTCTGATTTGATTATTTCAGAAGCCAGCAGCATAGTTGCGATTACAGAGCTGCAGTGAAGCCCGCTTAAACAAATTATCGTTAGGGGTTTAAAACCTGCATTTCTCATGCACCAGACTAACAAGTACCAGAAATACAATAAAGATCCTTTTAGAGGGATAGATGTTAAAAAAATAAAGCTG